>NW_024752356.1:0-34031 GCF_018991925.1 Homarus americanus
TCGAGTATAACAAAGTCCCCAGATCAAGTATAACAAAGGCCTCTCATCTAGTATAACAAAGTCCATTGGTCAAGTATAAAAAAGTCCCCTGATCGAGGATAACAAAGTCCCGAGATCGAGCATAACAAAGTCCCCTGATTGAGTATAACAAAATCCCCTGATCGAGTATAACAAAGTCCTCTGGTTGAGTATAACAAAGTCCCCCGATCGAATATAACATATCCCCTGATCGAGTATAACAAAATTCCCCTGATCGAGTATGACAAAGTCCCCTGTTTAATTTTGAAAAAGTCCCCTGGTTGACTATAACAAAGTTCCCTGATCAAGTATAAAAAAGTCCCCTGGTCGAATATAACAAAGCCCCCTCATCGAGTAAAACAACGGCCCCTAATCGAGTATAACAAAGTCCAGTGATCGAGTATAACATATCCCCTGATCGAGTATAACAAAGTCCTCTGGTCGAGTATAAAAAAGTCCCCTGATCGAGTATAACAAAGGTCCCTCATTGAGTATAAAAAAGTCCATTGATCAAGTATAACAAAGGCCTCTCATCTAGTATAACAAAGTCCATTGGTCAGGTATAAAAAAGTCCCCTGGTCGAGTAGAGCAAAGTCCCCTGGTCGAGTATAGCAAAGTCCCCTGATCGAGTATAACAAATCCTCCTCATCGAATATAACAAAGTCCCATCATCGAGTATAACAAAGCCCCCTGCTCGAGTATAAGAAAGTCCCTTGATCGGGTATAAGAAAGTTACCTGATCGAGTATAACAAAGGCCCCTGATCCAGTCCAAAAAAGGCCCCTAATCGAGTATAACAAAGTCCACTGATCTAGTATAACAAAGGCCCCTCATCGAGTATAAAAAATTCACCTGATCGAGTATAACTAAGCCGCCTAATCGAATATAACAAAGTCCCCTGGTCGAGTATAACAAAGTCCCCTGTTCGAGTCTAACAAAGTCCCCTTATCGAGTATAAAAAATTCTCCTTATCGAGTATTGCAAAGACCCCTTATCGAGTATAACAAAGTCCGGTGATCGAGTATAACAAAGGCCCCTGGTCGAGTATAGCAAAGTCCCCTGATCGAGTATAAGAAATCCTCCTCATCGAATAAAACAAAGTCCCATCATCGAGTATAACAAAGCCCCCTGCTCGAGTATAAGAAAGTCCCTTGATCGGGTATAAGAAAGTCCCCTGATCGAGTATAACAAAGGCCCCTGATCGAGTCAAAAAAAACCCTAATCGAGTATAACAAAGTCCACTGATCTAGTATAACAAAGGCCCCTGATCAAGTATAAGAAAAGCCCCTCATCGAGTATAACAAAGTCACCTGATCGAGTATAACTAAGCCGCCTAAACGAGTATAACAAAGTCCCCTGGTCGAGTATAACAAAGTCCCCTGTTCGAGCCTAACAAAGTCCCCTTATCGAGTATAACAAATTCCCCTTATCGAGTATTACAAAGACCCCTTATCGAGTATAACAAAGTCCGGTGATCGAGTATAACAAAGGCTCCTGGTCGAGTATAACAATGTCCCCTGATCGAGTATAACATATCCCCTGATCGAATATACCAAAGTCCTCTGCTCGAGTATAACAAAGTCCCCAGATCGAGTATAACAAAGGCCCCTCATCGAGTATAACAAAGTCCATTGGTATAATATAAAAAAGTCCCCTTGTCGAGTATAACAAAGTCCCTAATCGAGTATAACAAAGTCCCCTGATCGAGTATAACAAAGCCCCCAGGACGAGTATAACAAAGTCCCCTTATCGAGTATAACAAAGTCCGGTGATTGAGTATAACAAAGGCCCCTCGTCGAGTATAACAAAGTCCCCTGATCGAGAAAAAAAGTCCCTTGATCGAATATAACAAAGTCCCCTGATCGAGGATAACAAAGTCCCCTGATTGAGTATAACAAAGTCCCCTGATCGATTATAGCAAAGTCCTCTGGTTGAGTATAACAAGTCCCCTGATCGAGTATAAAAAAGTCCCTTGATCACATATAACAAAGTCCCCTGGTCGAGTATAAGAAAGTCACCTGATCGAGTATAACAAAGGCCCCTCATTGAGTATAACAAAGTCCATTGGTCAAGTATAAGAAAGTCCCCTGGTCGAGTATAACAAAGTCCCCAGATCGAGTATAACAAAGTCCCCTGAACGAGTATAACAAAGTCCCCTGGCCGAGTATAACAAAGTGCCCTGATCGAGGATAACAAAGTCCCCAGATCGAGTATAACAAAGTCCCCTGATCGAGTATAACAAAGTCCTCTGGTTGAGTATAACAAAGTCCCCTGATCGAATATAACATATCCTCTGATCGAGTATAACAAAATTCCCCTGATCGAGTATGACAAAGTCCCCTGTTTAATTTTGAAAAAGTCCCCTGGTTGAGTATAACAAAGTTCCCTGATCGAGTATAAAAAAGTCCCCTGGTCGAATGTAACAAAGCCCCCTCATCGAGTAAAACAAAGGACCCTAATCGAGTATAACAAAGTCCAGTGATCGAGTATAACATATCCCCTGATCGAGTATAACAAAGTCCTCTGGTCGAGTATAAAAAAGTCCCCTGATCGAGTATAACAAAGGTCCCTCATTGAGTATAACAAAGTCCATTGATCAAGTATAACAAAGGCCTCTCATCTAGTATAACAAAGTCCATTGGTCAGGTATAAAAAAGTCCCCTGGACGAATATAGCAAGTCCCCTGATCGAGTATAACAAAGTCCCCTGGTCGATTATAGCAAAGTCCCCTGGTAGAGTATAACAAAGCCTCTTCATCGAATATAACAAAGTCCCATCATCGAGCATAACAAAGCCCCCTGCTCGAGTATAAGAAAGTCCCTTGATCGGGTATAAGAAATTCCCCTGATCAAGTATAACAAAGGCCCCGGATCGAGTCCAAAAAAGGCCCCAAATCGAGTATAACAAAGTCCACTGATCTAGTATAACAAAGGCCCCTGATCAAGTATAAGAAAAGCCCCTCATCGAGTATAACAAAGTCACCTGATCGAGTATAACTAAGCCGCCTAATCGAGTATAACAAAGTCCCCTGGTCGTGTATAACAAAGTCCCCTGTTCGAGTCTAACAAAGTCCCCTTATCGAGTATAACAAATTCCCCCTATCGAGTATTACAAATACCCCTTATCGAGTATAACAAAGTCCGGTGATCGAGTAACAAGGCCCCTGATTAAAGGTATAACAATGTCCCCTGATCAGGTATAACAAAAGTCCTTGAGTCGGTATAACAAAGTCCCCTGATCCGAGCATAAAGAATACTACAGCCCACGATATATGAAGAATCCATATCGATATAACAAGTCCCTGATCAGTTATAACAAAAGTCCCTGGTCGAGTATAGCGAATTTCAGTCTGACAAGACAAAAGTCCCCTGATCCGAGTATAAGAAAAGTCCCCTGATCGAGTATAACAAAGCCCCCTGGACGAGTATAACAAAGTCCCCTGATCGAGAATAACAAAGTCCCCTGATCGAGTATAACAATGTCCCCTGGTCCAGTATAACAAAGTCCCCTGGTCGAGTATAACATATACCCTGAACGAGTATGACAAAGTCTCCTGGCCCAGCATAACAAAGTCCCCAAATCGAGCATAACAAAGTCCCCTGATCGATAATAACAAGGTCCCTGACTGAGTATAACAAAGTCCCCTAGTCGAGAATAACAAAGTCCCCTGATCGAGTATAACAATGTACCCTGGTCCAGTATAACAAAGTCCCCTGATACTAGTATAACAAAGTCCCCTGATCGAGTATAAAAAAGTACCCTGGCCCTGTATAACAAAGTTCCCATATCGAGCATAACAAAGTCCCCTGATCGATTATAACAAAGTCCCCTGGTCGAGTATAGCAAAGGGCCCTGATCGAGTAAGACAAAGTCCCCTGATCGAGTATAACAAATTCCTCTTATCGAGTATAACAAAGTCCCCTTATCGAGTATAACAAAGTCCCCTGATCGAGTATAACAAAGTCCCCTGATCGGGTATAAAAAATTCCCCTGGTACAGTATAACAAAGTCCCCTAATCAAGTACAGAAAAGTCCCCTGGCCCAGTATAAAAAAGTCCCCATATCGAGCATAACAATGTCCCCTGATCGATTATAACAAAGTCCCCTGGTCGTATAACAAGTCCCTTGATCCGAGTATAAGAAAAAGTCCACATCTGATACCTTCTGGTCATTAGTCAAATATAGGAAAGTCCACTGATCGAGTATGACGAAGACCCTGATTAATTATAAAAAGTCCCCTTGTCGGGTATAATAAAAGTCCCTGATCAGTATAACAAAAGGTCTCTAATCGGAAGTAAAACAAGTCCCCTGATTAGGTAAACAAAAAGTCCCTGGTCGAGAATAGCAAGTCCCCTGATCACGAGTATAACAAAGCCTCCTAATCAGATTATAACAAGAATCCCATCATCGAGTACTCCAACAAGTCCCCTGATCAGGTATAAGGCCCTGATCGAGTCCAAGGCCCTAATCGGGTACAACAAGTCCACTGATCTAGTATAACAAAGGCCCCTGATCAAGTATAAGAAAAGCCCCTCATCGAGTATAACAAAGTCACCTGATCGAGTATAACTAAGCCGCCTAATCGAGTATAACAAAGTCCCCTGGTCGAGTATAACAAAGTCCCCTGTTCGAGTCTAACAAAGTCCCCTTATCGAGTATAACAAATTCCCCTTATCGAGTATTACAAAGACCCCTTATCGAGTATAGCAAAGTCCGGTGATCGAGTATAACAAAGGCCCCTGTTCGAGTATAACAATGTCCCCTGATCGAGTATAACAAAAGTCCCTTGATCGAGTATAACAAAGTCACCTGATCGAGCATAAAAAAGTCCCCTGGCCCAGTATAACAAAGTCCCCATATCGAGCATAACAAAGTCCCCTGATCGATTGTAACGAAGTCTCCCTGGTCGAGTAGCAAAGACTCTGATCAGGTAAAGACAAGTCCCCTCCTCGAGTATAAGAAAGTCCCCTGATCGAGTATAACAAAGCCCCTGGACGAGTATAACAAAGTCCCTGATCCGAGAATAACAAAAGTCCCTGATCGAGTATGAGCAATGTCCCTGGTCAGTATAACAAAGTCCCCTGGTGGAGTATAACATATCCCCTGATCGAGTATAACAAAGTCTCCTGGCCCAGCATAACAAAGTCCCAGATCGAGCATAACAAAGTCCCATGGTCGATAATAACAAAGTCCCTGACTGAGTATAACAAAGTCCCCTAGTCGAGAATAACAAAGTCCTCTGATCGAGTATAACAATGTCCTCTGGTCCAGTATAACAAAGTCCCCTGATACTAGTATAACAAAGTCCCCTGATCGATTATAACAAAGTCCCCTGGTCGACTATAGCAAAGGGCCCTGATCGAGTAAGATAAAGTCCCCTGATCGAGTATAACAAATTCCTCTTATCGAGTATAACAAAGTCCCCTTATCGAGTATAACAAAGTCCCCTGATCGAGTATAACAAAGTCCCCTGATCGGGTATAAAAAAGTCCCCTGTTCCAGTATAACAAAGTCCCCTGATCAAGTACAGAAAAGTCCCCTGGCCCAGTATAAAAAAGTCCCCATATCGAGCATAACAATGTCCCCTGATCGATTATAACAAAGTCCCCTGGTCGAGAATAGCAAAGGGGCCTGTTCGAGTAGGACTAAGTCCCCTGATCGAGTATTACAAAGTCCCCTGGTCCAGTATAACAATGTCCCATGATCGAGTCTAACATATCCCCTGATCGAGTATAACAAAGTCTCCAGGCCCAGTATAACAAAGTTCCCAGATTGAGCATAATAAAGTCCCCTGATCGACTATAACAAAGTCCCCAGACCGAGTATAACAAAGTCCCCTGATCGAGTATAACAAAGTCCCCTGGTCCAGTATAAAAAAGTCCCATGATCGAGTCTAACATATCCCCTGATCGAGTATAACAAAGTCTCCAGGCCCAGTATAACAAAGTTCCCTGGTGGAGAATAACAAATTCCCCTGATCCTAATATAACAAAGCCCCCTGGACGAGTATAACAAAGACCCCCTGGTCCAGTATAACAAAGTCCCCTGATCGAGTATAACATATCCCCTGATCGAGTATAACAACGTTTCCTGACCCAGTATAACAAAGTCCCCACATCGAGCATAACAAAGTCCCCTGACCAAGTATAACAAAGGCCTCTGGTCGAATATAACAAAGTCCCCTGATCGAGTATAACAAAGTCTCCTGGTCCAGTATAACAAAGTCCCCTGATCGAGTATAACGTATCCCCTCATCGAGGATAACAACGTTTCCTGGCGCAGTATAACAAAGTCCCCAGATCGAGCATAACAAAGTCCCCTAATCGATTATAACAAAGTCCCCTGGTCGAGTATAACAAAGGGCCCTCATCGAGTAAGACAAAGTCTCCTGATCGAGTATAACAAAGTCCCCTGATCCTATTATAACAAAGCCCACCGGACGAGTATAACAAAGACCCCTGAACCGAGCATAACAAAGTCCCCTGATCGAGAATAACATATCCCCTGATCGAGTATAACAAAGTCCCTTGTGGAGCATAACAAAGTCCCCGGGTCGAGTATAACAAAATTTTCTAATCGAGTATAACAAAGGCCCCGGGTCGAGTATAACAAAGTCCTCTGATCGAGTATTACAAAGTCCCCTGATCGAGAATAACAAAGTCCCCTAATCAAGTATAACAAAGTCCCCTGATCGAGTATAACATATCCCCTTATCGAATATACCAAAGTCCTCTGCTCAAGTATAAAAAAGTCCCCTGATCGAGTATAACAAAGTACACTGGTCGAGAATAAAAAAGTCCACTGGTCGAGTATAACAAAGTCCCCTGATCGAGTATAACAAAGGCCCCTCATTGAGTATAACAAAATCCATTGGTCAAGTATAAGAAAGTCCCCTGGTCGAGTATAACAAAGTCCCCTAATCGAGTATAACAAAGTCTTCTGGTCGAGTATAAAAAAGTCCCCTGATGGAGTATAACAAAGTCCCCTGCTCGAGTATAACAAAGTCCCCAGACCGAGTATAACAAAGGACCCTCATCGAGTATAACAAAGTCCATTGGTCAAGTATAACAAAGTCCCCTGATCTAGTATAACAAAGGCCCCAGATCGAGTATAACAAAGGCCCCTCATCGAGTATAACAAAGTCCCCTCATCGAGTATAACAAAACCGCCTAATCGAGTATAACAAAGTCCCCTGGTCGAGTATAACAAAGTCCCCTGTTCGAGTCTAACAAAGTCCCCTTATCGCGTATAACAAATTCCCCTTATCGAGTATAACAAAGTCCCCTTATCGAGTATAACAAAGTCCGGTGATCGAGTATAACAAAGGCCCCTCGTCAAGTATAACAAAGTCCCCTAATCGAGAAAACAAAAGTCCCTTGATCGAATATAACAAAGTCCCCTGATCGAGTATAACAAAGTCCCCTGGTCGAGTATAACAAAGTCCACTGGTCGAGTATCACAAATCCCCCTCATCGAGTATAACAAAGGCCCCTCATCGAGTATAACAAAGTCCCCGGATTGAGTATAATAAAGTCCCCTGATCGAGTATAGCAAAGTCCTCTGGTTGAGTATAACAAGTCCCCTGATCGAGTATAAAAAAGTCCCCACATCACATATAACAAAGTCCCCTGGTCGAGTATAAGAAAGTCACCTGATCGAGTATAACAAAGGCCCCTCATTGAGTATAACAAAGTCCATTGGTCAAGTATAAGAAAGTCCCCTGGTCGAGTATAACAAAGTCCCCAGAACGAGTATAACAAAGTCCCCTGATCGAGTATAACAAAGTCCCCTGGCAGAGTATAACAAAGTCCCCTGATCGAGGATAACAAAGTCCCCAGATCGAGTATAACAAAGTCCCCTGATCGAGTATAACAAAGTCCTCTGGTTGAGTATAACAAAGTCCCCTGATCGAATATAACATATCCCCTGATCGAGTATAACAAAATTCCCCTGATCGAGTATGACAAAGTCCCCTGTTTAATTTTGAAAAAGTCCCCTGGTTGACTATAACAAAGTTCCCTAATCAAGTATAAAAAAGTCCCCTGGTCGAATATAACAAAGCCCCCTCATCGAGTAAAACAACGGCCCCTAATCGAGTATAACAAAGTCCAGTGATCGAGTATAACATATCATCTGATCGATTATAACAAAGTCCTCTGGTCGAGTATAAAAAAGTCCCCTGATCGAGTATAACAAAAGTCCCTCATTGAGTATAACAAAGTCCATTGATCAAGTATAACAAAGGCCTTTCATCTAGTATAACAAAGTCCATTGGTCAGGTATAAAAAAGTCCCCTGGTCGAGTATAGCAAAGTCCCCTGGTCGAGTATAGCAAAGTCCCCTGATCGAGTATAACAAATCCTCCCCATCGAATATAACAAAGTCCCATCATCGAGTATAACAAAGCCCCCTTCTCGAGTATAAGAAAGTCCCTTGATCGGGTATAAGAAAGTCACCTGATCGAGTATAACAAAGGCCCCTGATCGAGTCCAAAAATGGCCCCTAATCGAGTATAACAAAGTCCACTGATCTAGTATAACAAAGGCCCCTGATCAAGTATAAGAAAAGCCCCTCATCGAGTATAACAAAGTCACCTGATCGAGTATAACTAAGCCGCCTAATCGAGTATAACAAAGTCCCCTGGTCGAGTATAACAAAGTCCCCTGTTCGAGTCTAACAAAGTCCCCTTATCGAGTATAACAAATTCCCCTTATCGAGTATTGCAAAGTCCCCTTATCGAGTATAACAAAGTCCGGTGATCGAGTATAACAAAGGCCCCTGGTCGAGTATAGCAAAGTCCCTTGATCGAGTATAACAAATCCTCCTCATCGAAAATAACAAAAGTCCCTCATTGAGTATAACAAAGTCCATTAATCAAGTATAACAAAGGCCTCTCATCTAGTATAACAAAGTCCATTGGTCAGGTATAAAAAAGTCCCCTGGTCGAGTATAGCAAAGTCCCCTGGTCGAGTATAGCAAAGTCCCCTGATCGAGTATAACATATCCCCTGATCGAATATACCAAAGTCCTCTGCTCGAGTATAACAAAGTCCCCAGATCAAGTATAACAAAGGCCCCTCATCGAGTATAACAAAGTCCATTGGTATAGTATAAAAAAGTCCCCTTGTCGAGTATAACAAAGTCCCTAATCGAGTATAACAAAGTCCCCTGATCGAGTATAACAAAGCCCCAGGACGAGTATAACAAAGTCCCCTGATCGAGTATAACAAAGTCCCTGTTCGATTCTAACAAAGTCCCCTTATCGCGTATAACAAATTCCCCTTATCGAGTATAACAAAGTCCCCTTATCGAGTATAACAAAGTCCGGTGATCGAGTATAACAAAGGCCCCTCGTCGAGTATAACAAAGTCCCCTGATCGAAAAAAAAAGTCCCTTGATCGAATATAACAAAGTCCCCTGATCGAGTATAACAAAGTCCACTGGTCGAGTATAACAAAGTCCCCTGGTCGAGTATCACAAAGCCCCCTCATCGAGTATAACAAAGGCCCCTCATCGAGTATAACAAAGTCCCCTGATTGAGTATAACAAAGTCCCCTGATCGAGTATAGCAAAGTCCTCTGGTTGAGTATAACAAGTCTCCTGATCGAGTATAAAAAAGTCCCCTGATCACATATAACAAAGTCCCCTGGTCGAGTATAAGAAAGTCACCTGATCGAGAATAAAAAAGGCCCCTCATTGAGTATAACAAAGTCCATTGGTCAAGTATAACAAAGTCCCCTGGTCGAGTATAACAAAGTCACCAGATCGAGTATAACAAAGTCCCCTGATCGAGTATAACAAAGTCCCCTGGCCGAGTATAACAAAGTCCCCTGATCGAGGATAACAAAGTCCCCAGATCGAGTATAACAAAGTCCCCTGATCGAGTATAACAAAGTCCTCTAGTTGAGTATAATAAAGTCCCCTGATCAAATATAACATATCCCCTGATCGAGTATAACAAAATTCCCCTGATCGAGTATGACAAAGTCCCCTGTTTAATTTTGAAAAAGTCCCCTGGTTGAGTATAACAAAGTTCCCTGATCGAGTATAAAAAAGTCCCCTGGTCGAATATCACAAAGCCCCCTCATCGAGTAAAACAAAGGCCCCTAATCGAGTATAACAAAGTCCAGTGATCGAGTAAAACATATCCCCTGATCGAGTATAACAAAGTCCTCTGGTCGAGTATAAAAAAGTCCCCTGATCGAGTATAAAAAAGGTCCCTCATTGAGTATAACAAAGTCCATTGATCAAGTATAACAAAGGCCTCTCATCTAGTATAACAAAGTCCATTGTTCAGGTATAAAAAAGTCCCCTGGACGAATATAGCAAGTACCCTGATCGAGTATAACAAAGTCCCCTGATCGAGTATAACAAAGCCTCCTCATCGAATATAACAAAGTCCCATCATCGAGTACAACAAAGCCCCCTGCTCGAGTATAAGAAAGTCCCTTGATCGGGTATAAGAAAGTCCCCTGATCAAGTATAACAAAGGCCCCTGATCGAGTCCAAAAAAGGCCCCAAATCGAGTATAACAAAGTCCACTGATCTAGTATAACAAACGCCCCTGATCAAGTATAAGAAAAGCCCCTCATCGAGTATAACAAAGTCACCTGATCGAGTATAACTAAGCCGCCTAATCGAGTATAACAAAGTCCCCTGGTCGAGTATAACAAAGTCCCCTGATCGAGTCTAACAAAGTCCCCTTATCGAGTATAACAAATTCCCCTTATCGAGTATTACAAAGACCCCTTATCGAGAATAACAAAGTCCGGTGATCGAGTATAACAAAGGCTCCTGGTCGAGTATAACAATGTCCCCTGATCGAGTATAACAAAAGTCCCTTGATCGAGTAAAACAAAGTCCCCTGATCGAGCATAAAAAAGTCCCCTGGCCCAGTATAACAAAGTTCCCATATCGAGCATAACAAAGTCCCCTGATCGATTATAACAAAGTCCCCTTGTCGAGTATAGCAAAGGGGCCTGATCGAGTAAGACAAAGTCCCCTGATCGAGTATAAGAAAGTCCCCTGATTGCGTATAACAAAGCCCCCTGGACGAGTATAACAAAGTCCCCTGATCGAGAATAACAAAGTCCCCTGATCGAGTATAACAATGTCCCCTGGTCCAGTATAACAAAGTCCCCTGGTCGAGTATAACATATCCCCTGATCGAGTATAGCAAAGTCTCCTGGCCCAGCATAACAAAGTCCCCAGATCGAGCATAACAAAGTCCCCTGATCGATATTAACAAAGTCCCTGACTGAGTATACCAAAGTCCCCTAGTCGAGAATAACAAAGTCCCCTGATCGAGTATAACAATGTCCCCTGGTCCAGTATAACAAAGTCCCCTGATACTAGTATAACAAAGTCCCCTGATCGAGTATAAAAAAGTACCCTGGCCCAGTATAACAAAGTTCCCATATCGAGCATAACAAAGTCCCCTGATCGATTATAACAAAGTCCCCTGGTCGAGTATAGCAAAGGGCCTTGATCGAGTAAGACAAAGTCCCCTGATCGAGTATAACAAATTCCTCTTATCGAGTATAACAAAGTCCCCTTATCGAGTATAGCAAAGTCCCCTGATTGAGTATAACAAAGCCTCAAGATCGAGTATAACAAAGTCCCCTGATCGAGCATAACAAATCCCCCTGCTCGAGTATAAGAAAGTCCTCTGATCGAGTATAACAAAATCCCCTGATCGAGTATAACAAAGGCCCCTAATCGAGTCCAAAAAATGCCCCTAATCGAGTATAACAAAGTCCCCTGATCTAGTATAACAAAGGCACCCTGATCGAGTATAACAAAGGCCCCTCATCGAGTATAACAAAGTCCCTGGTCGAGTATAACAAAGTCCCCTGATCGAGTATAACAAAGTCCCCTGATAGAGTATAACAAAGCCCCCTGGACGAGTATAACAAAGTCCCCTTATCGAGTATAACAAATTCCAGTGATCGAGTATAAAAAAGGCCCCTGGTCGAGTATAACAAAGTCCCTAGATCGAGTATAACAAAAGTCCCCTGATTGAGTATAACAAAGTCCCCTGATCGAGTATAACAAAGTCCCCTGATCGAGTATAACAAAGTCCCATGATCGAGTATAACAATGTCCCCTGGTCGAGTATAGCAAAGTCCCCTGATCGAGTAAAACAAATCTTCCTGATCGAGTATAACAAAGTCCCCTGATCGAGTATAACAAAGCCCCATGCTCGAGTATAAGAAAGTCCCCTGATCGAGTATAACAAAGTCCCCAGGTCGAGTATAACAAAGTCCTCTGATTGAGTATAAGAAAGGTCCCTCATCAAGTATTACAAATTCCATTGGTCAAGTATAAAAAAGTCCCATGGTCGAGTATAACAAATTCCCCTGATAGAGTATAACAAAGTCCCCTGATTAATTATAAAAAAGTTACGTGGTCGAGTATAACAATGTTCCCTGATCGAGTATAACAAAGTCCCATGGTCGAGTATAACAAAGCCCCCTCATCGAGTATAATAAAGGCCCCTAATCGAGTATAACAAAGTCCCCTGATTGAGTATAACAAAGTCCCCTGATCGAGTATAATATATCCCCTGATCGAGTATAGCAAAGTCCTCTGGTCGAGTATAAAAAAGTCCCCTGATCGAGTATAACAAAGTCGCCTTCTCGAGTATAACAAAGTCCCTAGATCGAGTATAACAAAGGCCCATCATTGAGTATAACAAAGTCCATTGGTCAAGTATAAAAATGTCCCCTGGTCGAGTATAACAAAGTCACCTAATCGAGTATAACAAAGTCCCCTGATCGAGTATAGCAAAGTCCCCTGATCGAGTATAAAAAAGGCTCCTCATCGAGTATAACAAAGTCCCGTGATCGAGTAAATATATATCCCCTGATCGAGTATAACAAAGTCTCCTGGCCCAGTATAACAAAGTCCCCAGATCGAGCATAACAAAGTCCCCTGATCAATTATAACAAAGTTCCCTGACCGAGTATAACAAAGGCCTCTGGTCGAGTATAACAAAGTCCCCTGGTCGAGAATAACAAAGTCCCTTGATCCTAGTATAACAAAGCCCCCTGGACGAGTATAACAAAGCCTCCTGATCCTAGTATAACAAAGCCCCCTGGACGAGTATAACAAAGTCCCCAGATCGGGCATAACAATGTCCCCTGATCCTAGTATAACAAAGCGCACTGGACGAGTATATCAAAGACCCCTGGACCGAGTATAACAAAGTCCCCTGATCGAGTATAACATATCCCCTGATCGAGTATAACAAAGTCCCTGGTGGAGTATAACAAAGTCCCCTGGTCGAGTATAAAAAGTTTTCTAATCGAGTATAACAAAGGCCCCTGGTCGACTATAACAAAGTCCTCTGATCGAGTATAACAAAGTCCCCTGATCAAGTATAACAAAGTCCCCTAATCAAGTATAACAAAGTCCCCTGATCGAGTATAATATATCCACTGATCGAGTATAACAAAGTCCTCTGGTCGAGAATAACAAAGTCCCCTGATCAAGTATAACAAAGTCCCATGGTCCAGTATAACAAAGTCCCCAGATCGAGTATAACACAGGCCCCTCATCGAGTATAACAAAGTCCATTGGTCAAGTATAAAAAAGTCCCCTGGTCGAGTATTACAAAGTCCCCAGATCGAGTATTACAAAGTCCCTTGATCGAGTATAACAAAGGCCCCTGATCGAGTCCAAAATGCCCCTAATCGAGTATAACAAAGTCCCCTGATCTAGTATAACAAACGCCCCTGATCGAGTATAACAAAGGCCCCTCATCGAGTATAACAAAGTCCCTGGTCGAGTATAACAAAGTCCCCTGATCGAGTATAACAAAGTCTCCTGGCCCAGTATAACAAAGTCCCCAGATCGAGCATAACAAAGTCCCCAGATCGAGTATAACAAAGTACCCTGATCGAGTATAACATATCCCCTGATCGAGTATAACAAAGTCCCTGGTGGAGTATAACAAAGTCCCCTGGTCGAGTATAGCAAAGTCCCGGTCGAGGTATAACGAGTCGGTGATCGAGGATATAACAAGGCCCTGGTCGAGTATAATGAATCCCTGATCGAGTATAAAAAAAGTCCCATGGTCAGTATAACCAGAGTCCGCTGATCGTGTAAAAGTCCCTGGCCCACTATAACAAGTCCTGATCAGTATAACATATCCTGATGCGAGGTATAACAAAGTCCCATGTAAGTATAACAAAGTCCTGGTCGAGTATAACAGTTTTCCTAATCGAAAGGTATAACAAAGGCCCTGGTCAAGTATAGCAAAGGCTCCTCATCGAGGTATAACAAGTCCATTGGTCAGCTATAACAAAGCCCCCTGCTCGAGTATAAAAAAGTCCCCTGATCGAGTATAACAAAGTCCCCTGGTCGAGTATAACAAAGTCCCCTTATCGAGTATAACAAAGCCCCCTGCTCGAGTATAAAAAAGTCCCCTGATCGAGTATAACAAAGTCCCCTGGTCGAGTATAACAAAGTCCCCTAATTGAGTATAACAAAGTCCCCTAATCGAGTATAACAAAGTCCTCTGGGTGAGTATAACAATGTCCGCTGATCGAGTATAACACATCCCCTGATCGAGTAAAACTAAGTCCTCTGGTCGAGTATAAAAAAGTCCCCTGATCAAGTATAACAAAGTCCCCTTCTCGAGTATAACAAAGTCCCTAGATCGAGTATAACAAAGGTCCGTCATCGAGTATAACAAAGTCCATTGGTCAAGTATAAAAAAGTCCCATGGTCGAGTATAACAAATTCCCCTGATCGAGTATAACAAAGTACCCTGATTAATTATAAAAAAGTTCCGTGGTCGAGTATAACAATGTTCCCTGATCGAGTATAACAAAGTCCCCTGGTCGAGTATAACAAAGCCCCCTCATCGAGTATAACAAAGGCCCTAATCGAGTATAACAAGGATACCTGATTGAGTATAACAGAAGTCCCTGACCGAGGTATAACAAAAGTCACTCTGGTTGGGTAAAAACAAAAGTCATGATCGGGTATAAAAGTCCTGATCAAGTATAACAGAGTCCTAGATCGAGGTATAACAAAGGCCCTCATCGAGGTATAACAAAGTCCATTGGTCAAGTATAAAGTCCCTGGTCGGTATAGAAAGTCCTGACGTGTATAACAATGTCCCCTGGTCGAGTATAGCAAAGTCCCCTGATCGAGTATAACAAAGCCTCCTGATCGAGTATAACAAAGTCCCCTAATCGAGTATAACAAAGCCCCTGGCTCGAGTATAAGAAAGTCCCCGGATCGAATATAACAAAGGCCCCTAATCGAGTATAACAAAGGCTCCTCGTCGAGTAAAACAAAGTCCATTGGTCAAGTATAAAAAAGTCCCCTGGTCGAGTATAACAAAGCCCTCTGCTCGAATAAAAGAAAGTCCCCTGGACGAGTATAACAAAGTCCCCTGATCGAGTATAACAAAGTCCCCTGGTCGAGTATAACAAAGTTCCCTGATTGAGTATAACAAAGTCCCCTGATCGAGTATAACAAAGTCCATTGGTCAAGTATAAAAATGTCCCCTGGTCGAGTATAACAAAGTCCCCTGATCGAGTATAACAAAGCCCTCTGCTCGAATATAAGAAAGTCCCCTGATCGAGTATAACAAAGTCCCCTGATCGAGTATAACAAAGGCCCCTGATCGAGTATAACAAAGGCCCCTCATCGAGTATAACAAAGTCCATTGGTCAAGGATAAAAAAGTCCCCTGGTCGAGTATAGCAAAGTCCCCTGATCGAGTATAACAAAGCCTCCTGATCGAGTATAACAAAGTCCCCTAATCGAGTATAACAAAGCCCCCTGCTCGAGAATAAGAAAGTCCCCGGATCGAGTATAACAAAGGCCCCTAATCGAGTATAACAAAGGCCCCTCGTCGAGTAAAACAAAGTCCATTGGTCAAGTATAAAAAAGTCCCCTGGTCGAGTATAATAAAGCCCTCTGCTCGAATATAAGAAAGTCCCCTGGACGAGTATAACAAAGTCCCCTGATCGAGTATAATAAAGTCCCCTGATCGAGTATAACAAAGCCTCCTCATCGAGTATAACAAAGTCCCCTGATCAAGTATAACAATGCCCCCTACTCGAGTATAAGAAAGTCCCCTGATCGAGTATAACAAAGTCCCCTGGTCGAGTATAACAAAGTTCCCTGATTGAGTATAACAAAGTCCCCTGGTCGAGTATAACAAAGTCCCCTGTTCGAGCCTAACAAAGTCCTCTTATCGAGTAAAACAAATTCCCCTTATCGAGTATAACAAATTCCCCTTATCGAGTATAACAAAGGCCCGTGATCGAGTCCAAAAAAGGCCCCTAATCGAGTATAACAAAGTCCCCTGATCTAGTATAACAAAGGCCTTTGATCGAGTATAACAAAGGCCCCTCAACGAGTATAACAAAATCCATTGATCCAGTATAACAAAGTCCCATGATCGAGTATAACATATCCCCTGCTCGAGTATAAAAACGTCTCCCGGCCCAGTATAACAAAGTCCCCAGATCGAATATAACAAAGTCCCCTGATCGAGTATAACAAAATCCCCTGATTGAGTATAACAACGTCCACTGGTCCAGTATAACAAAGTCCCTTGATCGAGTTTAACATATCCCCTGATCGAGTATAACAACGTCTCTTGGCCCAGTATAACAAAGTCCCCTGGTCGAGTATAACAAAGGGCCCAGATCGAGTAGGACAAAGTCCCCTAATCGAGTATAACAAAGTCCCCTGATCCTAGTAAAACAAAACCCCCTGGTCGAGTATAACAAAGTCCCCTGATCGAGTATAACAAAGTCCCCTGATCGTGTATAACAAAGTCCCCTGGTCCAGTATAACAAAGTCCCCTGATCGAGTATAACATATCCCCTGATCGAGTACAACAAAGTCTCCTGGCCCAGTATAACAAAGTCACCTGATGGAGCATAACAAAGTCCCCTGATCGATTATAACAAAGTCCCCTGACCGAGTATAGCAATAGCCTCTTGTCGAGTATAACAAAGTCGCCTGGTCGAGAATAGCAAAGTCCCCTTATCCTAGTATAACAAAGCCCCCATGGACGAGTATAACAATCTCTCCTGATCCTAGTATAAAAAAGCCCCCTGGACAAGTATAACAAAGTCCCCAGATCGAGCATAACAAAGTCCCCTGATCCTAGTATAACAAAGCGCACTGGACGAGTATAACATATCCCCTGATCGAGTATAACAAAGTCCCTTGTGGAGTATAACAAAGTCCCCTGGTCGAGTATAAAAAGTTTTCTAATCGAGTATAACAAAGGCCCCTGGTCGACTATAACAAAGTCCTCTAATCGAGTATAACAAAGTCCCCTGATCGAGTATAACAAAGTCCCCTAATCAAGTATAACAAAGTCCCCTGATGGAGTATAATATATCCCCTGATCGAGTACAACAAAGTCCTCTGGTCGAGAATAACAAAGTCCCCTGATCGAGTATAACAAAGTCCCCCGGTCCAGTATAACAAAGTCCCCAGATCGAGTATAACACAGGCCACTCATCGAGTATAACAAAGTCCATTGGTCAAGTATAAAAAAGTCCCCTGGTCGAGTATAACAAAGTCCCTGGTCCGTATATCAAGTCCCTGGTCAGTATGTAAAGTCCCTGATCGAGTATAACAAAGCCTCCTGATCGAGGTATAACAAAAGTCCCCTTATCGAGTATAACAAATTCCCCTTATCGAATATAACAAAGTCCCTTGATTGAGTATAACAAAATCCCCTGTTCGAGTATAACAAAGTTTTCTAATCGAGTATAACAAAGTCCTCTGATCGAGTATAACAAACGCCTTGATCGAGTATAACAAAGTCCTCTAATCAAGTATAACAAAGTCCCCTGATCGAGTATAACAAAGTCCCCTGATCGAGTATAACAAAGTCCCCTGATAGAGTATAACAAAGCCCCCTGGACGAGTATAACAAAGTCCCCTTATCGAGTATAACAAAGTCCGGTGATCGAGCATAAAAAAGGCCCCTGGTCGAATATATCAAAGTCCCTAGATCGAGTATAACAAAAGTCCCCTGATCGAGTATAACAAAGTCCCCTGATCAAGTATAAAAAAGTCCCCTGGTCCAGTATAACAAAGTCCGCTGATCGAGTATAAGAAAGTCCCCTGGCCCAGTATAACAAAGTCCCCATATCGAGCATAGAAAGTCCCCTGATCGATTATAACAAAGTCCCATAGTCGAGTATAACAAAGCCCCATGGACGAGTATAACAAAGTCCCCTGATCGAGTATAACAAAGTCCCCTGGTCGAGTATAACAAAGGGCCCTGATCGAGTAAGACAAAGTCCTCTGATCGATTATAACAAAGTCCCCTGATCCTAGTATAACAAAGCCGACTCGACGAGTATAACAAAGTCCCCTGAACTGAGTATAACAAAGTCTCCTGATCGAGTATAACATATCCCGTGATCAAGTATAACAAAGTCCCTGGTGGAGAAAACAAAGTCCCCTGGTCGAGTATAACAGTTTTCTAATCGAGTATAACAATGGCCCCTGGTCAAGTATAGCAAAGGCCCCTCTTCGAGTATAACAAAGTCCATTGGTCAAGTATAAAAAGTCCCCTGGTCTAGTATATCAAAGTCCCCTGATCGTGTATAACAAAGTCCCCTGGTCGATTATAGCAAAGTCCCCTGATCGAGTATAACAAAGGCCCCTCATCGAGTATAACAAAGTCCCCTGATTGAGTATAACAAAGGCCCGTGATCGAGTCGAAAAAAGGTCTTTAATCGAGTATAACAAAGTCCCCTGATCTAGTATAACAAAGGCCCCTGATCGAGTATAACAAAGGCCCCTCATCGAGTAAAACAAAGTCCCCTGATTGAGTATAACAAAGCCGCCTAATCGAGTATAACAAAGTCCCCTGGTCGAGTATAACAAAGTCCCCTGTTCGAGTCTAACAAAGTCCTCTTATCGAGTATAACAAATTCCCCTTATCGAGTATAACAAAGTCCCCTTATCGAGTATAACAAAGTCCGGTGATCGAGTATAACAAAGGTCCCTGGTCGAGTATAACAAAGGCCCCTGATCGAGTATAACAAAAGTCCCCTGATCGAGTATAATAAAGTCCCCTGATCGAGTATAAAAAAGTCCCATGGTCCAGTTTAACAAAGTCCGCTGATCGAGAATAAAAAAGTCCCATGGTCCAGTTTAACAAAGTCCCCATATCGAGCATAACAAAGTCCCCTTGAATCGGCTGCTTGTCCAATTAACCAGTCCGTTCACACATATTTATATTTGAGTTTTATGTAACGAAACCCAAATGGTAGTTCCTTTGTTTTATTATAAAAGGTTGTATATATAATTCCTGAGTGTATATCAACCGTAAGTCTCACTGTCTAGAAGTGAATGAGAAAGGGACGGCGTTTTATGTATGATAAACGTTTGGTCACGTCCTTTCGATATGAGTTGAGGTGAGCTACTGAAGCTTAGGGGCATCGCGGTGCGTGCTTACAGAAATGCTGAGCTATGGGTCTCGCCTCTTGGGTAAGTTGCCCGCTCACGTGTCAATCTCATGTCTTACTCATAGACAGTGGAAAGTTACAGGGTGGTGAATCTGAATATAATATCAGATGTATTGACCCATTTATATAATACGTTCTGTTGATGAGACAGGGGCCTATTACATCGCTCGGTCACCTACCAGCCGAGCTCCGTGAGGCCTAAATAACTCACAGAGTACAGTACATCCTAGACAACCCTAACCATGTTATAAACAGATATGTAGACACTAAGCTGGGGAAATTACTGTAGGGGTATTCTCTACTACAGGGGACCTAGACTTTTGTGTCGTACGGGTTAGTATGTTATGAACAATGTTGAATTTGGATGATACTGCCCGGTAATAACAGAACAGGAACATTATTGCCAGAATTAACAGAATAGAGGGAATCGTAAGACTTGGTAGTGCAAATTCCCGTGACAGGTAAAATGGCAAGTTATTATTCAAATCAGCAAAATGTGTCTCGTTCAAGAAAGCTAACACTTTTAATTTCTCTGATACTATTTGAATATCCTTGATAGTGAAATTCATTACAGGAAGTGGAATTAAAGCAGACTTGAGTTTTCGATTTAACGCAAAATGCTGATGAGTAGGCAAGGTCCGTAATGTACTACAAGTGATTTCACAGTAATCAGGAGCCTTGTAATGCCCTTTCACAACTAGCTGCTTAACACCATTTCGGCATTTTAAAATTACAGTAGTGAGATTTGGAAAGAACAAATACTGCACATTGTGAAGGTGAGCGTGGAACACAGTCTTTAGACTAACTGGCCTATAACTGCATTGCGCTAACGCTGTGCGTACATTTGGTTGTATGACTGCCAATTCACATATTCCATCTGCAGCAGGAATAAATGCAAACAATGTAGGCTGGACATACGTGTAGGTGTAGATAAGACGACTTACACCGTGACAGTACCTCAGAATCCTCTATTGATAACAATGAATATTCTTCATCTACTAAGAAAAGTTCTTTAGGCCTATCTAGGGTCTACAGTGTGTCGTTCACAAACCAGGGGAAGGGTTCTAAATGCCATGCATTAAACTCATGTTGCCCTCGCATAGGAATGTGGATCAGAATTGCATTGTGCGTGAGGGTTGACTCCAACAGTGGGTAATGATATTGAACCTCATTGTCATTGAAAATCGGAGTTAAATGATACTGCAACTTGGCTATTTTTAAAGCTTCAAGAAGCGTCTGCACAGGCACAAGCTTCGCGTCCACACGTCCTATCCCGGCATCTACAATGCTGTCTATTAGTTCATTTTTAGAGGTTACAATTTTATGAACTGAAATTTCAGCAGCATGCAAATATTCTGTGAAGTAAAGGAGCCATTCTAACGTCGGGATTGCTTTCTGTAACCTAGTAACAATCCTCGAAACTTGGTTAGACTCCATTATGATTGCATTAACCTTTGATTCTAGAGCAGTAATCGCGTGAAAGGTTTGAGAAATAACACGATCCTGTTGAGATACAGCTTGAACGACAACGTTCATGAAACTATTATCGAATTCATCGAAGCTGTGCTGAGACCATGAAGAATGTCCAATGCTGATTGTAGTTGGCCGTCGACGTTTTCCATCTGACGCGAATGTACGAGTTAACTTCTACTCGCAGAACGTAGTTTCATACAATAGTCATTTGGGACATTTTGCTTCTGAACAGTCTGTAAGGATGTATCAATCACATTATCATCAACTTGAGGTAAGACATTTATCTGGGTCTTCTTCAGACGATCCGCGTGCACGACATCTGCGATCTGTGCATTAGGCTTCCATATTTTGAATTTGTTGCCTGCTTCTTTTGAGATTATGCGGAATGGACCAGAAAATTTCGCCGAAAGTTTGGAGTTCCTTTCAGGTACCTGTAACATAACAGCGTCCCCAACGTTCAGTGCGATAGGTTTAGCATGTTTATGTTGTTTGATGATCATTTCGGCGCGTGACGCCGCTAGCTGTGATCGTACTTGGTTATGAATTTCTGTAAAGACATGAATTTGTTTTGCCGCAAAATCATCCGTATTATATACCGGGTATGGCGCCTCTGTAAGGATGTCGTAAGGCAGACGTTTATCTGTGCCATAGACAATATAGTAGGGTGTTTTGCCCGTAGAGCTATTAACTGACCCATTAATCGACGCTGCAACCTGCGGTAACCAATCCTCCCATGCGTATTGAAAACCATTAACGATTGGACGCAGTATTTCTAGGATTTTACGATTGGTTCTTTCAACAAGGCCATTAGCCTGTGGATGATAAGCTGTCACAAAAGTTTGTTTAATTCCATATTGTAAACATATATGCTCTATTAGCTCATTCTTGAACTCTGTTCCATTATCAGAGAGTAGAACTTTAGGCGTAGTATATGGACATATGAGATTCATCACTAATGCATAGGCTACTGCTTCGGCCGTTTTGCTTTTTAGTGGGACCAAGACCACGAACCTGGAAAAATGATCCACACACACTAAGACGTATCCTGATCCCTGATGACTCATTGGGAGTTGTAACACATCAACAGCGACTGTGTCAAACGGACGGTCTGGTGTAGGATATTGTAGAATCGGGACAGGTGATCCTGTTGATCTTTTATGTTGAGCACCTGCCAAACAATTAGCTATGTGTAATTCTATGTCTTTCTTCATAGTGTTCCAGAAATACTTCTTTCGTAAATCCGCTAAGCATTTATCACGACCTTGGTGACCTGCTTGTGGGACATCGTGGAACAATGTCATTACTGCTTTGCGCAACGTGTCAGGTACGACTATTTGAGACACATTACCCTCAGGAGATTTTCTCGTCCTATTGAGTATGTTATGTCGTAATTCAAACTGACTTAAGCGAAGAAATAACTTGGGGAGTTTAACATCCTCGCCCGATTCGAGAGCAAAAATAACAGCTGACCAATATGGGTCGCGTCGTTGCTCATCTTCCAGCTGCGAAAGAGTGAATGCTGATACAGGCATTACTGGTGCTATATTTCTTGACAGAGCGTCGGCGACAACATTCGCCCTCCCAGGTAAATACCTGATAAGTTTCTGCCATGGAACAGTTCGGTGACTGCCGCATGATCAGTAAAAACAGTTATCTTGTAGCCAAAGATAATGTCTTTGAACTTCTTAAGTGCCCACACAACGGCTAACGTTTCTAAATGCGTCACCGAATAACGTGTTTCAGCATCGATTAGTTTGCGATTTGCAAATGCTATCACTCTAAGCTTCCCACGCGTGTCCTCTTGCATGAGCACTGCTCCGACTCCAATTCCGGGAGCGTCAGTACAGAGAGTGAAAGGTTGAGTGTAGTCTGGGAATGCTAGAACCGGGGCATTGGTTAGCGCTGTCTTCAATGCCGTAAAACTTTCCTCGTGTTCAGCATCCTATATAAACACTGCATCTTTTTTTTGAGCAACCTCGTTCGGGGCGATGCTAATGTTGCATAGTCCTTGATAAAGGAACGATAATAACCAGATAATCCGAGAAGGCTACGCACATGATCATTTGAGGTAGGACGCGGGAACTGAGATACAGCTTTGACTTTATCATTAACTGTGTGTATGCCCTCACCGTCAACTACATGACCAAGGAAATGGATTCTGGATTTAAAAAACTCGCACTTTGAGAGTTTTATTTTGAGTCCTGCTGTGGAAAGTTTGGCCAAAACTTCACGCAGTTTTATCAGATGGGAATCGACGTCCTTACTGACTACTATTAGATCATCCAAATAAGCGCAGACTGTGTTACCAATTAGTCCGGCAAACAGGGTGTTGATCATTCTTTGAAATGTTAGTGGGGCATTTCTGAGACCAAATGGCATTCGTAGAAACTTAAAGTGGCCTAGAAGCGTGCTAAATGCCGTGATTTCTCGTGATTTTTCATCGAGTGGTATTTGCCAATACCCACTAAGCAAATCTAAGTTGCTAAATACCGCATTATCCTTGCCTAAGGATTGCAATATGTCACTCACGATAGGCATTGGGTACCTATCAGGGATTGTTTGATCATTTACGCGCCTGAAATCTATGACAGGGCGCCATCCACCATCCTTTTTCGGGACGAGGAATAATGGGCTATTAAAGGGGGATTTTGAGTGTCTAATGACATTCTCATCTAACATACCCTGTACCATATCTTGCACTACAGCGCGCTGGCTATGAGGTAGTCTATAAGCTGGTATGTAAATAGGGTTGGTTCCTTCCTTTAACGCTATATGATGGGATGTTAAATCTGTCTGACCTAGCGTTTCCCCTGGCAAGGCTACTATCTGTAGTCGGCAAGCAGCTCTAACAGGCGTGTCTTGCCCTGAGGATGATCGATCACCTTGACATGTGGTGCTATTTGATCTATCCTGGCCAGTCGAGTCTGTTGGCAATTCGCAACAATACCTCGAATTAGGAATTTATTTGGTTGCACTTCGACATTGCTGTGATATCTATAAAATCACACACATAACATCCTTTCTTTAATTTCTTGATAATGTGAAATTGCTCCCGCAATCCCGTAGACTTGTGTGTGTGTGTGTCTCACAGTAGACACAGCTGATTCCAAGGTCCGGTGATTGGGTCAATGCTCGCAAAAATCCTGAGTACAGCAAACCGCCGCTAATTGTTACACAACGTCATCCACAACACCATACCTCAGAATGCTGAGACCATCTCTCAGACCGGATGTGTCATCATCACTATGGTGGGTGCTACTGCTGGGTGCTGGTAACTGGGGGTTGTTCACGCCATACGAAAGAATTTTGTTGACAGGATGTTGATTGATGAACAGTCACAACAACTGCAGTCACGTCCTGTCACACCCTGGGCAGTGAACGAATCATTTGCAGAACTAATGTTCACTTCAGCTCACAGGATTTTTGCGTTGGTGAATTCCTCATTCTGGTAATGGAGAGTACTCTTCAACATTGCAGGTACTATCTTCCAACTCTTGCTGCTGTAATCACGCTGGGAAGGTGTGTGGTTGAGGTCGAGAGATATCTCTGACGCAAGATCCGCCTTCCTCTTAATAGGATTGGTAGACAACACTTTCGTCCTAGCGGTGAGCAAAGGTTCAGAATGACTCATTGCTGTGTAGGAAACACCTTTAAACGTAACACTATTATTACGTGGATGAACATCTATCATGTTCTTTCGAAGAGTTGGTAGACCAAGTAACCCGTCAGCTGGCAAATTGAACTGCTGAACTATATAAAAGTCCGCGTAGAAGGGCGTACCACGTCTTGAGAATCTGAGTGGTAACGTCACCATTCCTTTGATGCTCAGCTGAGTACCTGAAACTCCTTCGAGCTCAGCGTTACTAGGCCTCCATTTGAATTTGCGGTGAGGGAATTTACGTTGTAACTCGTGATATGATGTCAAGGCCAATACATTAGCGCAAGCACCTGTGTCTATATCAAGAGCCAATCTGGTATTATCCACTCTCACCGGTACTGACAACACTTCCACTTTTCTAAGCGCCGCTATTAATGAGGCCGCTATAGAAGTGCTGTGAGGAGGGGCGGGAATTACCCTATCTATCCCTCTCCTTGCTGTAGTGTGCGCTGGTCTTCCCCCGATGACTTGTCCTGGGGACGTTTCTGCTTGCGCCTATACGACACCTCCGTTTCACTTAGGTCCACTCCCCTAGCCTTTATTAGTATATCGCACTCATGTGAACTATGAGATGTCGATTTGTGAAGAGCGCACCATTTGCGCACTGTCTGGGTAGGAGGAGGAGGTGCTGCTTTAGCTCCCTCTCTGTTTGACCTTGAGAATGGCTTTGCACCGGGTGTGGCTTTATTTGCACTATTACCTCGGAGCTGAAAACAATCTTCCATTACGTGGCCACGTTTATTACAATGTGCGCATTGTAACGATGTTTTCTGTTTATATGTTAGGCGGGGAGGAGCGATCGGAGCTAAGTGTGTCGCATAAGGAGTCTGGGAGTGAGGCATCGGTGACATCTGAAGTTGGCCCAGCTGTGACCTACCCCCAATAATCCCAATTAGCGTTCGCTTGAACTTTTCATAGTCAGGGCTTTGTAAACCAAACGCATATAAACGACTGCCTGCATAGGAACCCTGCGTTATATGGGAACGTACATATGCTTTCTTTTCTTCGTCAGTCGTTATGTGACTATTGCGCATGCTATCTTCACATGCACGAATAAAATGTGCGACCCTATAATCGTCTTGTCCCGTGAAATTTCGAACATTGTCGCTGCGCTGCATGATATTAATAACATTATCAGCTTTAGGTGTGGTATTAGTAATGGTGTGAGGGTTAGAAGATGCCATTTTAGTGTTATTAAGCAAGTTAGTATTCTTACTCTTAACAGAAGGCTGGGTTAATAAGGTTGTTACCGATTTAGCAACAGACACACTATCACCTGTAACAGGGGTAACTGCTTTAGTATACTTAGGTGAGGTACTTTCTCACTACTTCCTACCGACTCATTTAACTGTGTTCCATACTCAAAATCTATGTCAGTCTGGGCTTGATCATCGATGAGTTGGTTATCAGCAAATAGTTGCGCTAGGCGTTCGATTTCATCTACATTAGACATGGGAAACTTAGAAATTATCTATTAGCCCCCTTGGGTCAATGAATACTTAACAGTAAGTAGATCACTTGCCTCTCATTTACAAGACAAATGAATATGAAGTGTAGTTAATTATTAAACTATCAATAAGAAGACAGACACTTACAAACTACTGTAAATTATAGGATTTCAATACATTAATCTTACATTCGACACTTTATCATTGAAATAATCCTATCCGACGAACCTATCGGTGTGAAGATATCTCTCGAACTTGTTCATGTGTGTAGAACTATGTAATTTAAATACCTATTTATACAGAGTAGTACGTCTGTATAGAAAATGTGATCCTTCAAGAGTTCTGAGTGGAGCGGTGGGTGGAGTGAGGGTGGGGCCTCTTCCTAGGATGCGTGCGCTGCTGCTGGTTTCCTTGGCAACGAGATGACGCTTCTGCTTTGGTGAGAGACGAGTCCACTTGATTTAGGTGAGTTCCTCCTCCGGCGATCAGAAAACTATGATTGGTTATCACACTGGTCGTGCTGGTTCGCTGGCGAAAACTGCCGTGTGCCAATTCTTCACAGTCCACGTATATATGGAGATCTGTATGATGACACCGGAATTCGTAATTCGCGCTGACGACACAACAATACTGCTCAGCTGCTAGTGAAATACCAATTGAATTCCAGGTTACGAAACTGTTGTTCAACACTGCAACACTGTAATGTCTAGGGAATGCTGAGTGGAGTCTATCTCAACTGGCTCAATCTGGATATGTACCAACAGGCTGTAATATTTGTATATTACGAATTCTGCACGTATTTGTATGTGACAGAGATAAGGAGCGCTCACTACATATCGTCTCAATACGGGATATAGTTTTAAACACTCGGATTATGTAACGCGTCACTGCTGTGTGGTTTCTTGTTTTTCACAAGACACAGACGGATGATACGACTACCAGTTTGAAGAATCCGTACACACCGCTTGCCACCTATATGAATCGGCTGCTTGTCCAATTAACCAGTCCGTTCACACATATTTATATGGGTTTTAAGTAACGAAACCCAAACGGTAGTTCCTTTGTTTTATTATAAAAGGTTGTATATATAATTCCTGAGTGTATATCAACCGTAAGTCTCACTGTCTAGGAGTGAATGAGAAAAGGGACGGCGTTTATGTATGATAAACGTTTGGTCACGTCCTTTCGATATGAGTTGAGGTGAGCTACTGAAGCTTAGGGGCATCGCAGTGCGTGCTTACAGAAATGCTGAGCTATGGGTCTCGCCCTCTTGGGTAAGTTGCCCGCTCACGTGTCAATCTCATGTCTTACTCATAGACAGTGGAAAGTTACAGGGTGGTGAATCTGAATATAATATCAGATGTATTGACCCATTTATATAATACGTTCTGTTGATGAGACAGGGGCCTATTACACGTTGTTATTCTCGATGAGGGGATATGTTATACTCCATCAGGGGACTTTGTTATACTGGACCAGGGGACTTTGTTATACTCGATCAGGGGACTTTGTTATACTCGATTAGCGGACTTTGTTATACTCGTCCAGGGGACTTTGTTATACTAGGATCAGGGGACTTTGTTATTCTCGACCAGGGGACTTTGTTATACTCGAGCAGAGGCCTTTGTTATACTCAGCGTGGTGACTTTGTTATAATCGATCAGGGGACTTTGTTATGCTCGATCTGGGGACTTTGTTATACTGGGCCTGGAGACTTTGTTATACTCAATCAGGGAATATGCTATACTCGATCAGGGGACTTTGTTATACTGGACTAGGGGACTTTGTTATACTCGATCAGGGACTTTGTTATACTCGATCAGGGAACTTTGTTATACTCAACTAGGGGGCTTTTATATACTCAATGAGGACCTTTGTCATACTCGACCAGGGAATTTTGTTATAATCGATGAGGGGACTTTGTTATGCACGATATGGGGACTTTGTTACACTGGGCCAGGGGACTGTTTTGTACTCGATCAGGGGACTTTGTTATACTGGACCAGGGGACATTTTTATACTCGATCAAGGGACTTTGTTATACTCGATCACTGGACTTTTGTTATACTCGATCAGGGGACTTTGTTATACTCAACCAGAGGCCTTTGTTATACTTGATCAGGGGACTTTGTTATAGTCGATAAGAAGACTTTGTTATACTCGATAAGGGGACTTTGTTATACTCGATGAGGGGATATGTTATACTAGATCAGGGGACTTTGTTATACTCGATCAGGTGACTTTGTTATACTCGATCACTGGACTTTTGTTATACTCGATCAGGGGACTTTTTTATACTCGATCACAGGCCTTTGTTATACTCGATCAGGGGACTTTGTTATTCTCGATAAGGGGACTTTGTTATACTCGATAAGGGGAATATGTTATACTCGATAAGGGGATTTAATGTTAGACTCGAACAGGGGAGTTTGTTATACTCGACCAGGGGACTTTATTATACTCGATCAGGGGATATGTTATACTCGATCATGGGACTTTGTTATACTCGATCAGGGGACTTTGTTATACTTGATTAGGGGACTTTGTTATACTCGATCCGGGGACTTTGTTATACTTGATCAGAGGACTTTGTTATACTCGACCAGAGGCCTTTGTTATACTCGATCAGGGTACTTTGTTATACTCGATAAGGGGACTTTGTTATACTCGATAAGGGGAATATGTTATTCTCGATAAGGGGATTTAATGTTAGACTTGAACTGGGGACTTTGTTATACTCGACCAGGGGACTTTGTTATACACGATCAGGGGATATGTTATACTCGATCAGAGAACTTTGTTATACTCGATCAGGGGACTTTGTTAAACTTGATTAGGGGACTTTGTTATACTCGATCAGGGGACTTTGTTATGCTCGATTAGAAAACTTTGTTATACTCGACCAGGGGTCTTTGTTATACTCCACCAGGGACTTGTTATACTTGATCAGGGGATATGTTATACTCGATGAGGGGTCTTTGTTATACTCTATCAGGGGACTTTGTTATAATCGATTAGGGGACTTTGTTATGCTCGATCTGGGGACTTTGTTAAACTGGGCCAGGAGACGTTGTTATACTCGATCAGGGGATATGTTATACTCGATCAGGGGACTTTGTTATACTGGAGCAGGGGACTTTGTTATACTCGATTAGGGGACTTTGTTATACTCGAGCAGGGGGCTTTGTTATACTCGATCAGGGGACTTTGCTATACTCGACCAGGGGACTTTGTTATACTCGAGCAGGGGGCTTTGTTATACTCGATTAGGGGACTTTGTTATACTCGATCAGGAGGTTTTGTCATATTCGATTAGGGGACTTTGCTATACTCGACCATGGGACTTTGTTATACTCAAACAGGGGACATTGTTATTCTCGACCAGGGGACTTTGTTATTCTCGATTAGGCGGCTTTGTTATACTCGATCAGGGGACTTTCTTATACTCGATGAGGGGCCTTTGTTATACTCGATCAGAGGCCTTTGTTATGCTAGATGAGGGGACTTTGTTACACTCGATTAGGGGCCTTTTTTGGACTCGATGAGGGGCCTTGTTATACTCTATCAGGAGACCTTGTTATACTCGATCAGGTGACTTTCTTGTACTCGAACAGGGGGCTTTGTTATATTCGATCAGGGGACTTTTTTATACTTGACCAATGGAATTTGTTCTACTCAATGAGGGGCCTTTGTTATACTCGATCAGGGGACTTTGTTATACACGAACAGGAGACTTTGTTATACGCGATCAGTGGACTTTTTTATACTCGACCAGAGGACTTTGTTATACTCGATCAGGGGATATGTTATACTCGATCAGGGGACTTTGTTATACTCGGGAGAGGGGACTTTGTTATACTCGTCCAGGGGGCTTTGTTATACTAGGATCAAAGGACTTTGTTATACTCGATGAGGGGACTTTGTCTTACTCGATCAGGGCCCTTTGTTATACTCGACCAGAGGACTTTGTTATAATCGATTTGGGGACTTTGATATGCTCGATCTGGGCACTTTGTTAAACTGGGCCAGGAGACGTTGTTATACTCGATCAGAGGATATGTTATACTCGATCAGGGGACTTTGTTATACTGGACCAGGGGACTTTGTTATACTCATCCAGGGGGCTTTGTTATACTCGATCAGAGGAAAATGGTATACTCGATCAGATGACTTTGTCTTACTCGGTCAGGGCTGTTTGCTATACTCGACCGGGGGACTTTGTTATAATCGATCAGTGGACTTGGGTATGCTCGATCTAGGGACTTTATTATACTGGGCAAGCGGACTTTTTTATATTCGATCAGGGGACTTTGTTACTCTGGACCAGGGGACATTTTTATACTCGATTAGGGGACTGTGTTATACTCGACCAGGGGGCTTTGTTATACTGGACCAGGGGACTTTTTTATACTCGATCAGGGGACTTTGTCATATTCGACCAGAGGATTTTGTTATACTCGATCAGGGGATATGTTATCCTCGAACAGAGGACTTTGCTATACTCGATCAGGGGACTTTGTTATACTTGATAAGGGGACTTTGTTATACTCGATCAGGGGACTTTGTTATACTTGATCAGAGGACTTTGTTATACTCGACAAGGGGCCTTTGTTATGCTCGATTAGAAAACTTTGTTATACTCGACCAGGGGACTTTGTTATACTCCACCAGGGACTTTGTTATACTCGATCAGGGGATATGTTATACTCGACCACGGGACTTTGTTATACTCGATTAGGCGGCTTTGTTATAGTCGATCAGGGGACTTTCTTATACTCGATGAGGGGCCTTTGTTATACTCGATCATGGGCCTTTGTTATACTAGATCAGGGGACTTCGTTATACTCGATTTGAGGCCTTTTTTGACTCGATCAGGGGACTTTGTTATACTCGAGCAGGGACTTTGTTATACTCGATCAGGGGACTTTGTTATACTCGATCAGGAGGCTTTGTTATACTCGATGAGGGGACTTTGCTATACTCGACCAGGGGACTTCGTTATACTCGAACAGGGGGCTTTGTTATACTCGATTAGGGGACTTTGTTATACTCGATCAGGAGGCTTTGTTATACTCCATCAGGGGACTTTGCTATACTCGAAAAGGGGACTTTGTTATACTCGATTAGGGGACTTTGTTATACTCGACCAGGGAACTTTTTTATACTTGACCAATGGAGTTTGTTATACTCGATGAGGGGCCTTTGTTATACTCGACCAGGGGACTCTGCTATAGTCGACCAGGGGACTTTGTTATACTCGATTAGGGGCCTTTGTTATACTCGATTAGGAGACTTTGTTATACTCGATGAGGAGGCTTTGTTATATTCGACCAGGGGACTTTGCTATAGTCGACCAGGGGACTTTGTTATACTCGATTAGGGGACTTTGCTATACTCGACTGGGGAACTTTGTTATAAACGATCAGGGGACTTTGCTATGCTCGATCTAGGGACTTTGTTATACTGGGCCAGGGAACTTTTTTATACTCGATCAGGGGACTTTGTTACACTGGACCAGGGGACATTTTTATACTCGATCAGGGGACTTTGTTATACTCGATCAGGGGACTTTTGTTACACTCGATCAGGGGACTTTGTTATACTCGACCAGGGCCCTTTGTTATACTCGATTAGGGGACTTTGTTATACCCTATAAGGGAACTTTGTTAAACTCGATAAGGGGAATTTGTTATACTCGATAAGGGGACTTTGATAGACTCGAACAGGGGATTTTGTTATACTCGACCAGGGGACTTTGTTATACTCGATTAGGCGGCTTAGTTATACTCGATCAGGGGACTTTCTTATACTCGATTAGAGGCCTTTTTTGTACTCGACCAGGGGACTTTGTTATACTCGAGCATTGGGCTTTGTTATACTCGATCAGGGGACTTTGTTATACCCTTTGTTATCAGCCTTTATACTCGATCAGGGGACTCTACTATACCTGGATGAGGAGACTTCGTTATACTCGACCAGGATCTTTTTACTTGACCATTGAATTTGTTATACCTGGATGAGGGCCTTTGTTATACTCGACCAGGGGACTTGCTATAATCGACCAGAGGACTTTTATATACTCGATCAGGGGACTTTGTTACACTGGACCAGGGGACATTTTTATACTTGATTAGGGTACTTCGTTTTACTCGACCAGGGGAGTTTTGTTATACTTGATCAGGGGACTTTTGTTACACTCGATCAAGGGACTTTGTTATACTCGACGAGGGGCCTTTATCATACTCGACCAGAGGACTTTGTTATACTCGATCAGAGGATATGTTATACTCGATCAGGGGACTTTGTTATACTCGATTAGGGGACTTTGTTATACTCGATCAGAGGATATGTTATACTTGATCAGGGGACTTTGTTATATGCGATCAGGAGACTTTGTTATACTCGATCAGGGGACTTTGTTATACTCGATCAGGGGTCTTTGTTATACTCGTCCAGGGGGCTTTGTTATACTCGATCAGGGGACTTTGTTATCTTCGATCAGGGGACTTTGTCTTACTCGATCAGGGCCTTTGTTATACTCCACCAGGGACTTTGTTATATTCGATCAGGGGATATGTAATACTCGATCAGGGGACTTTGTTATACTCGATCAGGGGTCTTTGTTATACTCATACAGGGGGCTTTGTTATACTCGATCAGGGGACTTTGTTATCTTCGATCATGGGACTTTGTCTTACTCGATCAGGGCCTTTGTTATACTCGACCAGGGCACTTTGATATACTCGATGAGGGGCCTTTGTTATACTCGATCAGGAGACTTTATTATACTCGACCAGGGGACTTTGTTATACTCTATCAGGGGGCTTTGTCATACTCGACCAGAGGACTTTGTTATACTCGATCAGTGGATATGTTATACTCGATCAGGGGACTTTGTTATACTCGATCAGGGGACTTTGTTATACTTGATAAGGAGACTTTGTTATACTCGTCCAGGGAGCTTTGTTATACTCGATCAGGGGACTTTGGTATACTAGATCAGGGGACTTTGTCTCACTCGATAAGGGGACTTTGTTAGACTCGAACAGGGGACTTTGTTATACTCGACCAGGGGACTTTGTTATACTCGATAAGGCGTCTTTGTTATACTCGATCAGGGGACTTTTTTATACTCGAACAGACGACTTTGTTATACTCGATAAGGGGACTTTGTTATACTCGATCAGGGGACTTGGTTATAAACGACCAGGGGACTTTGTTATACGCGATCAGGGATCATTTTTATTCTAGACCAGTGGACTTTGTTATACTCGATCAGGGGATATGTTATACACGATCAGGGGACTTTGTTGTACTCAACCAGAGGACTTTGTTATACTCGATCAGGGTACTTTGTTATACTCAATCAGGGGACTCAGTTATACTCGATTAGGAACCTTTGTTATACTCGATGAGGGGGCTTTGTTATACTCGACCAGGGGACTTTGCTATACTCGACCAGGGGAATTTGTTGTACTCGATCAGGGGGCTTTGTTATACTCGACGAGTGGACTTTTTTATACTTGATCAGGGGACTTTGTCATACTCGATCAGTGGACTTTCCTGTATTTGACCAATGGAGTTTGCTATACTCGATGAGGGGCCTTTGTTATACTCGACCAGAGAACTTTGTTATACTCGATCAGGTGATATGTTATACTCGATCAGGGGACTTTGTTTCACTCGATTAGGGGACTTTGTTATACTTGATCAGAGGACTTTGTTATACTCAACCAGGGGCCTTTGTTATACTCGATTAGGGGACTTTGTTATACTCCACCAGGGACTTTTTTATACTCGATCAGGGGATATGTTTTACTCGATCAGGGGACTTTGTTATACTCGGTTCAGGGGACTTTGTTATACTCGTCCAGGTTGCTTTGTTATACTAGGATTAGGGGACTTTGTTATGCTCGATCAGGGGACTTTGTCTTACTCGATCAGGGCCATTTGTTATACTCGACCAGGG
>NW_024752357.1:0-21406 GCF_018991925.1 Homarus americanus
CCAACGACCGACCGACGGAAGATGGGGCTTCGGGTTTAGTCGTATCCCATTTGAGAGTTTTATGAATGTGAAGCCCCGAATTAGTCAACAAACCCTACAGCTCAATTTGGATTCGAACTTGTGCATCTTGTTCTTGAATCAGAACCTTATCTCACACATATATAGGGGTTACGTTAGGTTGGGTTGGGTTAGGTTGGGTTAGGTTGGGTTGGGTTAGGTTAGATTGGGTTAGGTTAGGTGAGCCGTGTCCATCACAACCAGACAATTATCCCCGTCCACCAGATCTTCCCTTTAACAAATCAGGCCGCACCTCGATTATGCGGCTCAGTTCTGGTGCCCCTATTATAGAATGGATATAAATTCACTAGAGTCGGTGCAGCGAAGAATGACAAAAATTATTCCGGGACTTAGAAACCTTCCATATCAGGATAGGTTACAGAAACTTAACTTGCATTCCCTAGAAAGACGAAGAATGCGGGGAGATATGATAGAAGTATTTAAGTGGGTGAAAGGAATCAATAAAAGGGATATAGATAAAGTTCTTATAATATCCGAGCAGGATAGGACTCGGAGCAACGGATTCAAGTTGGATAAGTTTAGGTTTAGGAGGGAGATAGGAAGAAACTGGTTCACAAATAGGGTGGTGGACGAGTGGAACAAGCTTAGCAACTTTGTAGTAAGTGCGGGAACTCTGGAAAGTTTCAAAAGGAGGCTAGATAGATTCATGGATGATAGAGTGGTAGTAACTCTCGACAGGAGCTGTCATGCACAGGCCAACCGGCCTATTGCAGACTCCTTATTTTCTTATGTTCTTATGTTCTTAAATCCTCAACATAAAAGACAAATTCACCTCCATGTGTTAAAACCTTACTACACTACATTACCGTCACCACTATACCAAACCTGTGTAATATTAACACACTAATACACTATTAAGACATCACCAAATCCATCAATAAACAGTACATCTTCCTTTACACTTGATTAGAAAGAAAAACAGGAAAATATGCCCAGAATCTCAATTTCATTCACTAACATTACGAAAAATTACAAGAGTTAAGAGTCAAAGCAAGATATGTGCTGTACGCAATGTTGATGTTATTTTGTTCGCCATCATTGTGTCCTAAAGTTAATCTGTTTTGTGAAGTATATCCTCGGACTTGGGAACAAATCATCATGTGTACTTTTGAGTATTAAGGTCTTGATCCATTTCCTTGATGTCTACCGTTTGGAACAGGTAACACCACCACAATTGTTTTAACCAAGACGAAAACGGACGAAAAAAAAAAGCTTCTACAAATATCAAGTATTAATTTTCTCTCTTTACAGGATCTAATACTCTTGGAAATGTGTTTAAATTAATCTGATTTGTTTTCATTTATTGTCGATCCTTCATAAGAGGACTCGTGGATCCCCCGAGCCTAGCCGGCCATTTTGTTTACATTTTTCGGTCGCTCTAAAATACCATTAAACAATATTGAGTATAAACGTTTGGCTCAACTGATGATCTCAAACATGTCCCAACATTTTTTTGCCTCAACTCCACATTCTGTAACTCATTTAGGTAGATGTCCCTCACTACACATACACTGGACTATGTATAATGTTGCAGCTAATGTGTTATCAAGATATTGCACATTATAAGTTCATGTGTGGTCATTATTATATCAAACGGAGGAATTTTAAAGAGCTATTACACCACCTGTATCATTAGTTGTCGCCAGGTGAAGGAATGTTTAGGTAGATTATATTTTATTTACTGCAATTAAAGTTTCAATACCTAAGACGTTCCACTATAAGAGTCTTTCAACCTCAGGTAAGGTCTTAAGACTTTCTACTCTAGGTCTTACACCCTGGAGTAGCTGTATCGTCCACTTAGGTAATTTACTCCACAAGGAACTACAAGTTACACCTTGATGTAATACTTCATTTACTGCCAAACTTTATAGGGAAATATTTTTTCACAAAGAATTTCAAGTTACAATTTCACATAATAGGTCACATTACAAACGTTCCTTCGGCTTACAGTTGAACTTTGCAATGTCAAGATATTTTTTTCACTGCAGAGGAAAGTAACCGTCATCATCACCATCACCACACACACACACACACACACACGCGCGCAAAGACAAAACTCCTGTATCCAGATTCTCAAAAGTTTATAAATTAAATTCTTCCCTAAAATTAAACAGACAATACATCTATTAATCATAGAGTATGTGAACAATATCGACGCCATATTGGTTACCATCTTTGAGTCATATAATTAGTTAGCTACATAGTCTTAATTATTTAGTTAAATAGGAAAAAATAATCTACTAGCGTGTGTTGTGACCAAAATAAATCAACATTGTATTTACTTTCTCCTCCAGGGGGCACTAAGTCTAGAAAAATGACACAATTGACATCTACATAAAGTGACTGACCAAGGGTAGATATTGGCTACCTTTTGTGTTACTTTGAGGTCGTAAGAACACACAGAGCTGCTCTTAAGGATTTTACCACAATACACCTCAACCAGTTTCTCATTCACAAAAGTCAAACAATAAATCTGGTTCAAAAGATACACCGTAAATTTTATTAGAATACAATAATCAATTACTGTATTATTGCATTGAGGCGAATAGTCTTATGGTGTTAAGATGTGTTCTTAAGCCACGAAGGTAAACAAAAGGTATTCAATATCTGCCTTGGTTGACGATGATCTGTAGACGTTAGCAAGTCCTCCTCCTGCTCTCGAGTAAGGTAAAGAAGGCCTCACCTGACCAAAATTGTTAATTAAGATAGATTACATGAAGATTAACCCTCCCAGCTTATTTCAACTAATGATTAACCTAACGCTACATGGGAAGTTAAGTTAGGTTAGATTAAGTTAGGGTAGGGTAGGGTAGGGTAGGTCAGGTCAGGTCAGGTCAGGTCAGGTCAGGTCAGGTCAGGTCAGGCAGTGCCAGTGTAGTTAATCTTGAGGTTAAATAAACTAGAGGCTAATTGGCTGATGAGCTGCTACTAAGACACTTTTGACGGAGGCGGTTACGTTAACAGAAAGCTCTGATAACATATAATGTACAGTATATACCGTTTGGTTATGTCAGCAGCTCTATACACCACTTATTGACTCTACTATTCACAAGCCGTAGGAAATATTTACTTCTTAACAGGTTTCTTTATATAATTTCAGTCATTATAATACGACCTTGTAAAATCAAATGATCTAAATAACCAAACTTATCCAAATTAAACTTATTAGCTAACAAATCCTTCTAAAACACGATATATGTAAATCAAAAGTTCTAAATTCAACTTAACTTATCGTAATATAACTATTATAACTAAACCATTTTAATTAAACCTAACCTAAACACCTCAAGTGCCACAAACAGAAGGAAAAAACACCTTTAATATTATCGTGAAAGAAGCCCCTGTAACCCACTAACTCAAGGTAATGCATCTATATCAATCTACCTGCGTCGGAAGCTCTATACGTGACTATGATCGTTACCCACTGCTGGAGAACATTTGTATTTCTATAATTACCCCTGGAGAAACAATGCACCAATTTACGATTTATTTATTTTATTTTTCATTTATTTTTTATTCTTGGTCCATACTGTAAACACCGCCTGCTTGTGAGTCCCGTCAGCCATTTTGTTCTAACTTTCGGGGATTCTAAAATAAACTATAAATAAATAAATAAATAAAACAAGCATCTTTTGTTTTTCTAACCCATGAGCTGTGAGTCTTCACTATATACTTCAACATTACTGTAAACTAAGGCTAGAGAGGGTGTGTACAGTACTAGTGGAGCCAAGACGAGAAGGTATTTCAAATCCCTAAAGGGTTTTACAAGTGGAGAGTCTTACAAGTGGAGGGTCTTACAGGTGGAGGGTCTTACAGGTGGAGGGTCTTACAAGTGGATGGTCTTACAGGTGGAGGGTCTTACAAGTGGATGGTCTTACAGGTGGAGGATTTTAATAAGGATAAATACAACAAGTCTTACAGTTGAATCAGCCAAGTCGAGGAAAACTCTTAAGAGTCATGTAACTTCTACCTGGTGTTACCTGTAATCAAGCTAAGGTATATGTTAGAAGAATATTATCTCGTTACTATCCATTCCTCTTCCACTATCCTGCGAGGTGGTGTATTAATAGGCACAGATACTCATGATAAAGAAGGAATAAAGAGAAAGACGCAAGATACCTATAAAATGCGACAGAATATACCTACACATGCGTAATCCTAGCCCATCCCAACCCAACCCAACCCTATCCTACCCTCAGCTTCACCACAGTACACAAAGTCATTCTTGGTATCAGAGTGACGCATAAACACCCTGTATCGCCTAAGACACATTTGAATCGGATGGTTCGTTGACGGTTTTATTTTTTCGGTATAAACCAGTGAAGCAATTAGTTCGTGGGAACAGTGAGTCAAAATACTTCACATCAGCTTCGTTTACGACCTCCAGCTGATATTTACTTCTGTTGTCTATATCAATCACATTTTATAATGAAAACAAAAATATAATTCGTTACTTATAAATGAAAATAAATCATACTTAGATACTTAGGAGTGGGGAAAAAAGATACTTAAGATACTTAAAAATGAAAACACTCTTTGATACTTAAATTAGGACAAAATAAACGGACATAAAGATTTAACTATGAGCGGTGGATATTACGACATGTACCGGCTATCAATACAGAGGCGCTATTTAGCCGTGAAGTTCTCTCAGAAACCCAACAAGACAATATGTGGTCATGTAAAAATTTCAGGTTAATTTTTAACACCATCCGTCATTTTAAACCTTGGCACCTGTAGATTAAGAAAATATATGGTGACTGTAATCCCAGGAAAAATGATGCTTCTATAAACTTGGTAACTGGAGCTGTAATGCCAGAAATGCCAAATATGACACCGGTATATGAAGTTGGTAAATATCAAAAACGGCGGAAAATTTTTGTCAAGAACGTATTGCCATTCATTGACATCTGGGAAGTTGTCCATAAGTTAACTTACTGTCGTGAAAGCAGCAAATAAGACTTTCAACCATCAAATTAAGTATGCATCACAGAAGGGCAGCACTGTACATATCAAGTCACCAGACACTGATGTGTTTGGCATATTAAAGCAGCCTCAACTTGGAGAAAATACAAGTATGATAACAGGAACTGGTGAGCGACGACACATTGGGCAGAGAGCCTTCCAGGTTTCCATGCCTTCACAGGATCTGACTGCATTGGAAAATTTGTTGGCAAAGGAAAGAAGGCATGTTGGAGCACTTTGATGAAATCTAACACAAAAGTCCTAGATGCATTCAAGATGCTGAGTAGACCAAATGCCCTCCAGCAGACATGTACAGTATATTGGTCTAGAGGAATTTGTATTTAAGCTCTACTGTCCACGAATGACTTTCACTAAACTGTCAAAACTTAGATGGCATCTCTTCAAGACAACGCAGGCAGAAGCTGGAGAACTACCAGCGACTGCAGCAACTCTAAAGTATCATATATTGAGAGGAAGGTATCAAGCTCTTCTGTGGTCTTGTGATGCAGACAGTGAAATGCTTTCACAATTAGAGCATGGCTGGAAGATTGACAATGACTGTTTCATACTAGCAATATCAGACCAACCACCAGCTCCAGAAGCAATCACAGAACTTGTTAAATGTGGATGTGGCGTCAGGAAATGTGGATCATTGCCATGTTCATACAGAAAGAATCAGAAAGAATAGCATGACATGCACCGAGATGTGTAACTGTCAAGCAGATGATAAGAAATGCCTAAACAAGGTGAAGGAATCTGTTGTACACAGAAGACTCTGATGACGAGGACTGAAGCAATGTCGTAAATAATAACTTGTGACTTGTATACACATGATGTATAACACTACAAACTTTTAATAAATATAAAACGGTGGTTCTAAGCTTTTCAGATAATGGTAATAAGTATATGTTTAATTTCCAGCATTTGTCTTTAGCAATTAATTTTACTTACTGCAATCTCTTCTTTGCCAGAGACAGGATGGCATATATGAGCAGCCATGTTTGTAACACACTTAAGATATTATAACAGCATTCATAATATATTACGTTAAATTGTAATGATATAATACTACATGTTCATAGGTTATTAGTCATGTTTTAAGTTACTTAGGAGTTAATGGTAATACGCCTGTGGTTCATTACGCCGCTCTTTGATAAAACTTCTTTAATGGCATAAAACTTATAATAAACCGTTCAGAAAAAAATACACCACAGTTCCTTAACATAGTTTATAAGGATTATTACGATGTATGGTGTCAAAAATTAACATGAAATTTTTACGGGATTACTTAAGCTCCTACACTAAAACCTGCCGACCTAACCTAACCTTTTTTACCCACCTCCACCTACTTACCTAACCTGACATAATCTAACCAAACCTGACATAATCTAACCTAACCTGACATTATCTAACCTAACCTGATATAACCTGACATAATCTAACCTAAGCTGACGTAATCTAACCTAACCTGACGTAATCTAACCTAACCTGACATAATCTAACCTAACCTGACATAATCTAACCTAACCTGACATAATCTAACCTAACCTGACATAATCTAACCTAACCTGACATCATCTAACCTAACCTGACGTAATCTAACCTAACCTGACATAATCGAACCTAACCTGACATAATCGAACCTAACCTCCCCGTCTGACATAAGCTAACCTAATCAAACCTAACTTTCCCACCTACCGACCGTAACCTATCTACTTATTACCTACCTAACCTAACTTAACTTAATCCAACCTGACGTAATCTAACCCAACCTATTGAAACTTAACTTAACCACCTACCTCATCTAACACCACTTTGTAATCTCTTTGCACTACCGCTCACAGGATGAGTATGGGGGGCACAATAAACTAGCCTCTAACTGGCAAAATTAACAAAACTAACCTAACCTAACCCAACCTGACTTTACCTAACCTGACCTACATCTCACTTCACAATCTTCACTACATCTCACTTCACAATCTTCACTACATCTCACTTCACAATCTTCACTACATCTCACTTCACAATCTTTACCACATCTTACTTCACAATCTTTACCACTTCTTGCTTCACAATCTTCACTACATCTCACTTCACAATCTTCACTACATCTCACTTCACAATCTTCACTACATCTCACTCCACAATCTTCACTACATCTCACTTCACAATCTTCACTACATCTCACTTCACAATCTTCACTACATCTCACTTCACAATCTTCACTACATCTCACTTCACAATCTTTTCTACATCTCACTTCACAATCTTTACCACATCTTACTTCACATTCTTTACCACTTCTTACTTCACAATCTTCACTACATCTCACTTCACAATCTTCACTACATCTCACTTCATAATCTTCACCACATCTCACTTCACAATCTTCACTACATCTCACTTCACAATCTTAACTACATCTCACTTCACAATCTTCACTACATCTCACTTCACAATCTTCACTACATCTCACTTCACAATCTTCACTACATCTCACTTCACAATCTTCACTACATCTCACTTCACAATCTTCACCACATCTTACTTCACAATCTTCACTACATCTCACTTCATAATCTTCACCACATCTCACTTCACAATCTTCACTACATCTCACTTCACAATCTTCACTACATCTCACTTCACAATCTTCACTACATCCCACTTCACAATCTTCACTACTTCTCAATTCACAATCTTTACTACATCTCACTTCACAATCTTCACTACATCTCACTTCACAATCTTCACTACATCTCACTTCACAATCTTCACTACATCTCACTTCACAATCTTCATTACATCTCACTTCACAATCTTCACTACATCTCACTTCACAAGCTTCACTACATCCCACTTCACAATCTTCACTACATCTCACTTCACAATCTTTTTAATACATCTCACTCATAATCTTTACCACATCTCACTTCACAATCTTCACTACATCTCACTTCACAATCTTCACTACATCTCACTTCACAATCTTCACTACATCTCACTTCACAATCTTCACTACATCTCACTTCACAATCTTCACTACATCTCACTTCACAATCTTCACTACATCTCACTTCACAATCTTCACTACATCTCACTTCACAATCTTCACTACATCTCACTTCCCAATCTTCATTACATCTCACTTCACAATCTTCACCACATCTCACACTCACAACCTTCACCACATCCCACTTCACAATCTTCACTACACCTCACTTCACAATCATCACTACATCTCACTTCACAATCTTCACTACATCTCACTTCACAATCTTTACCACATCTCACTTCACAATCTTCACTACATCACTCACAATCTTCACTACATCTCACTTCACAATCTTCACTACATCTCACTTCACAATCTTCACTACATCTCACTTCACAATCTTCACTACATCTCACTTCACAATCTTCACTACATCTCACTTCACAATCTTCACTACATCTCACTTCACAATCTTCACTACATCCCACTTCACAATCTTCACTCTCACTACATCTTCACTTCACTAATCTTCACTACATCTCACTTCACAATCTTCACTACATCTCACTTCACAATTTTCACTACATCTCACTTCACAATCTTCACTACATCTCACTTCACAATCTTCACTACATCTCACTTCACAATCTTCACTACATCTCACATAATCTTCACTACATCTCACTTCACAATCTTCACTACATCTCACTTCACAATCTTCACATCCCACTTCACAATCTTCACTACATCTCACTTCACAATCTTCACTACATCTCACTTCACAATCTCACTTCACAATCTTCACTACATCTCACTTCACAATCTTCACTACACCTCACTTCACAATCTTCACTACATCTCACTTCACAATCTTCACTAACACCATCCTTCATCACTACATATAACAACATCCATCATCACTACTTATAACACCATCCATCATCATCACTACATATAACACTATCCATCATCACTACATATAACACGATCCATCATCACTACATATAACACCATCCACCATCACTACATATAGAACCATCCATCACGACATATAACACCATCCAACATCACTACATATAACACCAACCATCATCACTACATATAATATCATCCATCATCACTACATATAACTCCATCCATCATCACTACATATGACACCATCCAGCATCACTACATATAACACCACCCATCATCACTACATATAACATCATGCATCATCACTACATATAACACCATCCATCAACACTACATATAAAACCAACCTATCATCACTACATATAATATCATCCATCATCACTACATATAACACCATCCAACATCACTACATATAACACCACCCATCATCACTACATATTACATCATCCATCACTACATATAACTCTATCCATCATCACTACATATAACACCATCCAGCATCACTACATATAACACCAACCATCATCACTACATATAACATCATGCATCATCACTACATATAACACCATCCATCATCACTACATATAAAACCATCCTATCATCACTACATATAACATCATCCATCATCACTACATATAACACCATCCATCACTACATATAGAACCATCCTATCATCACTACATATAATATCATCCATCATCACTACATATAACACCATCCAACATCACTACATATAACACCACCCATCATCACTACATATAACATCATCCATCATCACTACATATAACTCTATCCATCATCACTACATATAACACCATCCAGCATCACTACATATAACACCAACCATCATCACTACATATATCATCATGCATCATCACTATATATAACACCATCCATCATCACTACATATATTACCCTCCTATCATCACTACATATAACACCATCCATCATTACTACATATAACGCCATCCTTCATCACTACATATAACACCATCCATCATCACTACATATTATAACACCATCCATCATCTCTACAAACACCAGTCCTCAACACTATAGTGATAAACAGAGCTTCATTTTGTTGTCAATTTCTTTAAATTCCAACCTTATTAAACCGTAATTCTTTCTGTATGGTCAAATTTTGATTTGACCTCAGTGAGAGAGCTGTTAGTGTCAGTACATCACAATGGTGTTCCGACGCACTGTATCGAAGGTGTCTGAGGTGGAGGTGAAGGCTTGCAAGGATTTCGTTGTAGACTTCGACACCAGCTTTGTGGTGGTTGCAACAAACATCTACCCTGGTGTGGCCCCTAAGCAGATTCGACCATTGTTTGAGGAATGTGGACAGATCGACCTATTTGTGATGCCCGCAAAAGACAACAAAAATGAACACTATGGCTTCGCATACATCCGATACTTTGACGAAGCCTCCTGTGATAAGGCTGTTGGACGATTGGATGGTGACAGCATTGGCCGCAGCCGAAAATCAACTAACAAGCTGGAAGTTAACTACTACAGTGCCCATGGTACCTTGAACAACCTTGACCGCCAAGCTGCTGAGTTCATTGTTCTATCCAATGTTGCCGACCAACAACCCGCCTCTATCCTTAAGAAGACCAACGTACGCACTACCGTTGCCAAGTCAGTTACCTTCAATTATGACAATTTGGGCGACATCAGGGAGCGCGAAACTTCCACAGCTACTTACACTCTGTCTGTACCTCCCAACCAATGAATCTAACTCAACTGCTGCCATCGAATAAGAAAATGTCACCAATAGTTGTACCTCTGGGAACCTGGAGGGAGGCACCAACCCTGATGAAGGCTCAGTAATATCTACCATGTTATTTAAACACTTATAACACATATAACATCATCCATCATCACTACATATAACACCATCCATCATCACTACATATAACACCATCTATCATCACTACATATAACATCATCCATCATCACTACAGATCGGTAGAGTAGTTTTCGAGATTCTCGTGCGGACACACAAGCAAACACACACACACACACACAAACAGACATACTTCTTTGTTTTATATCGATAGAAGATAGATCATCACTACATATAACACCACCCATCATCACTACATATAACATCATCCATCATCACTACATATAACACCACCCATCATCACTACATATAACATCATCCATCATCACTACATATAACATCATCCATCATCACTACATATAACACCATCCATCATCACTACATATAACATCATCCATCATCACTACATATAACACCATCCATCATCACTACATATAACATCATCCATCATCACTACATATAACACCATCCATCATCACTACATATAACATCATCCATCATCACTACATATAACACCATCCATCATCACTACATATAACACCATCCATCATCACTACAGATCGGTATAGTAGTTTCCGAGATTCTCGTGCGGACACACAAACACACACACAAACAAAAATACATACTTCTTTGTTTTATATATATAGATACAAGAAACAAAAATCTTTAATTATTTATTAATTGTAAGTTTTAAGGTTTTCCTGGAACCATTGGCAGGAAATAAGGACACTTGAACCTTGAAAACTTACTGTCGTCATAATTATTTATAATAAACCTGTCGATGTTTATTTCCGGGTTAAAGTAAAAGCAAGGTTTTGTCTGGACTATTATCATATAGACAGTTGCTGGTTGACGATACTGAAGGCCTATACAGGTGTGTGGTGCTTGTGCTTGGTGATGCTTCGTTTATGAGAGATAATCCCAGGAGTGAACTTTGTTCTGAAAGGACAAACAAAAAAAGTCATTAGTTATCGTTGTCTCGGAAGTGTTTATATGTCGGTCACTCTTGTGTTGTCGATGTGTCCACCCCACAGAGTTATTGCGTGAAGTGACACATTAGACTTCAATTAAAGATCCTCTCTCTCCATATGGAAGCTGTTCACACCTCTTGACAGTATTTGGTCTGACATTTAGTTATAAAGGTCGTTTTTTGTCTAGTTCATCTTCCTATGAAAATTAACAATTCATATCACGTTTTAGAGTTGTATGTTCTTCAAGCCAATTAACACAGTACAGGTAACACCAGAGTCAGGCAGGTACAGTGTTAAGCGTCGTGGTCTACTGCTGTCTTACTGAGTAACGATGATGAAGTAAAGTGGGAAATGACTTTGCCATGAGAGAGGAGAGGAAAGAGAGAAGGAAAGAATAGAAACGGGAAGTAAAGTAGTAGGGAGTAATAGCAGGTGGGCTGTCCACCTAGCTGAGTCGAGGTGATTGGTTGGGGTGGTGGCCATACACAGCACGCTCCTGCTCGCTCAAGGGAGGCTGGGGTGGGGGGAGCTAAGCTAGTTAGGCATTCAGTACTGTATTGTGTGTTAATTTATGTAAGTTAAATGGTGGTGTTATTTTTTCATGTATTGTATAAAGTGAGTCTCTTTTTTATATAATAACTCACCTGAAGTGTCGCCCCAGGAAAAGGTAACAGAGACCTTAATGACACAGGTAGATTGTCACTCCCCTCGCCGCCCAGCGTATCCCACCTGAAGATTAACCATCCCGGCGATACCTGGGGGGGGGGGCTTAAGTATAATATATACTCTTATATAATAATGTTGATGCTATAATACACTGGCAGTCATAGTACAGTACATGTGTTGCCTTTATTGAGTTGAGTTTTGTATTTTTAGAAAAAGAGAGAGAAATCTGAGCAACATAATATGGAGACAGAGAGAGAGAGAGAGAGAGAGAGTGTATTACATTGCCACACCTGATTCCTTCCTGGTGTATATTTTTACCACCTCTGGTACAACTGTGTCTCTTGCCGATCTATTTTGCACTGTCGCTTCCTGCCTTTCATCTTCCACCTTTCATCTTCTCCTTCATCTTCTTCTCCCCATCGTCTTTCTCCTCCATCTTACCCCTTCATCTTCCCTCCCTTCTTCCTCCCTTCCATCTCCCCCATTCATTTCTTCCCCCTTCATCTTCCTTTCCCCTTTATTTTACCCCTCCATCTTCCCTCCTTTTACCTTCCTCCTTCGGTCTTCTCCTTTCTTTTCCACCAATCTCCTTACCTTCCACTGCTGTCTTAGTCCATTACTGTTTTAAGAAATTTAGTTTTTTCAAGGATTTCGATATTTCATTCACTTACAATTCTTTTTTGTTTTAATTTCATTTTCTCACTCCTGATTCAAGTGATTCAAGAGATGCAGATAATTTGAAATATCCAGCCCTTATAATGTCTTTAGTGCCTCTTAAACTTGGGTAAATATTATTCCATTAAGTTTATAAACAAATACACGACTCAGACACGTTGGTATTATAATCACAAAGCAAAGATATCGAGAAGTTGTGACGCTTCATCTGTACAACCAGTTGAGAATAAACTTTCCTTCTCTAAAAGTTACAAGAAATGAGGGAGAGTTTCTCGCCAGGGGGCGCAGCGCTGTGAGAGAAGAATTAAATAAGCCTGATTAGCTAAGAAGACGACCAGGGGTAAGAAATGGTCCGTCCTGAAGATGTGGTTCAGGAGGTGAGGTGAAGATATAAACCTCGAAGACGTCATAAAACACAGAGATGACACTATTTCTAACCTTCCCAAGTCTCTGGTGGGTGGCAGGTGATCACCAACATGAAATACACCAACATGAAATACACCAACATGAAATACACCAACATGAAATGCGCCAAAATGAAATAGAAGATGCCAAGTGAGGTTGATTATGACTCAGACAGTAACCATAGCAGGACCTAAAAACAGCCAAGACTGTTCTAAATGAGAACTTAAATTATAATTTCTGCCCAAGAGTGCGAGTGAGTGAACTTTAATTTCCATTATAGTACAGTATAAAACTTTAATGAGTTTATCTTCAACGTGATATTAAATTTTAGTGGGTGAATTTTTTCATTGGATAATTAAGTCTTTGAGAATAACATTTTAAGGCGGCCATTTAGTGTTTATTGGTTAATTTTATTCCACTGTCTCCTATAATTTTTGAGGTTGCCATAACTCTTGTATGTGGGATGCAGTGTACAGCTCATAGTCCATAAGGTGTTTCTTAGGCCAGACCCTTGAGAGTACAGTGGGTGGTTACACTACTCACCTGCCTTACACTCTCCCTGATGCTTTTGTTAGATGTTGAAACAGGAACTATGGATCAACCTCTACAGCTTCTCCTTTTACTTTCACACAAACAATAGATTTAACATGTTGCCTAAGTACTTTGATGAAACAATAAGCACAAATGTGTTATCGTCATGATCCGCCTTATGTGATTATATTGCCAGTTGATGTGGGCCCGACCTTGTTTTGACACACTGACTGGCCTCGTGTTAATTTATTCTCACTTAACATACTTTTTTCGTACCTGAACTCCTCGACCGAACGCTCTTAAAGTTTGTAGAGAAGTTGAAACGGGTCTTATTGATATTCGTGTAGGCAGATTGATAGAGGTCCCAGCAATAAGAGAGTACAGCTGGGTCCTGCTGGAGACACTGAACACATTTCAGTTATTACATCTGGAAATACACGATCACTCACCAAAGAAAACGAAGACAATTTTACCAACTAATATGGTCGAGGTTCTGTAGATATGGGCCACAGCTCACGTACGGTCGCTATCTGATCTTCTCGACCAGTGTAACAAGAAAGATCTTTACAAACACTATAATATGTAGTCAACGTGCAGTGACTTAGTAATAACTTATTGCTCCTTTGATTCAAGTGTTCGACAACAAGCCGAATATGTTCCCTCTGTTCCTTTGACTATCTTGTGTGTACGATCTTGTGGACTGGGGGCGTGATCACGATCAATGGTTGTCCCACTCACTCACTCACTAGGTTTCCTGCCATCTCTTACCCATGAAATTAGATTAAATCTGCCCTGTCGTATCCTCTTTACCTATCCTATCCCCCCTTGTCTCTATTAACCTTAATATATCATCACTCTCTCTCCCCTACTCTCCTTCCCTGCTTCCTCTACCACTATCTCCACCTCCTCTTTACTTCCCCTTCCACAATTATTATATCCTCATATCTATGTCTGTCATTCTCTTTATCTGTTCCTACTTCTTTCACTATATATCTCTATCCCCTCAGCCTAAATCACAATGGCTACAAGAACGAGAGCTTGTGTTGGTAAAAGAGGAATTTTTGAACACCATGACAAATGTATATTTTTTGATGACTTAGGGAGAACGTGTGGCGTGATTAGTGTAGAAGAGGAGATTGTCACACCCTTCTACCCAGTTTTGTTAGTCTCTTATGCCCCACCCTGCCAGTCCTCATACCCTACCCTTCTAGTTCCTCATACCCTACCCTGTTAGTCCCTCATACCCTACCCTGTTAATCCCTCATACCCTACCATTCCAGTCCCTCATATTCCACCCTACCAGATCCTCATACCCCACCCTTCCAGCCTGTCTTTGTGTCCCAACCAAATTAAGTTCTGTAAAAATCTACCTGATGTCTTTCGCCTTCCCTTACCATCATCTCCCAATTGGTTGTCTTGTAAATAGTAGATCGATGCCCTGGAGTCTCTGGTAGTTTCAATAAGTCTGGAGCCCAACTCATTAAGGAACTTCAGGGTGCTGTCATGCTGGGGAGGGAGGGAGAGGGAGCTGCATTATGCTGTCATGCAGGGGAGGGAGGGAGAGGGAGCTGCATTATGTTGTCATGCTGGGGAGGGAGGGAGAGGGAGCTGCATAATGTTGTCATGCTGGGGAGGGAGGGAGAGGGAGCTGCATTATACTGTCATGCTGAGGAGGAAGGGAGGGAGAGGGAGCTGCATTATGCTGTCATGCTGGGGAGGGAGGAGGGAGAGGAGCTGCATTATGCTGTCATCATGCTGGGGAGAGAGGGAGAGGAGCTGCATTATGTCATCATGCTGGGGAGGAGGGAGAGGAACTGCATTATGCCGGTCATGCTGGGGGAGGAGGGAGAGCTTGAGCCGCAAGGGATCTGCTCATGCTGGGGAGGGAGGGAGAGGGAGCTGCATTATGCTGTCATGCTGGGGAGGGAGGGAGAGGGAGCTGCATTATGATGTCATGCTGGGAAGGGAGGGAGAGGAAGCTGCATTATGCTGTCATACTCGGGAAGGAGGGAGAGGGAACTGCATTATGCTGTCAAGCTGGGGATGGAGGGAGAGGGAGCTGCATTATGCTCTCATGCTGGGGAGAGAGGGAGAGGGAGCTGCATTATGCTGTCATGCTGGGGAGGGAGGGAGAGGGAGCTGCATTATGCTGTCATGCTGGGGAGGGAGGGAGAGGGAGCTGCATTATGCTGTCATGCTGGGAAGGGAGGGAGAGGGAGCTGCATTATGCTGTCATGCTGGGGAGAGAGGGAGAGGGAGCTGCATTATGCTGTCATGCTGGGGAGGGATGGAGAGGGAGCTGCATTATGCTGTCATGCTGAAGAGAGAGGGAGAGGGAGCTGCATTATGCTGTCATGCTGGGAAGGGAGGGAGAGGGAGCTGCATTATGCTGTCATGCTCGGGAAGGAGGGAGAGGGAACTGCATTATGCTGTCAAGCTGGGGATGGAGGGAGAGGGAGCTGCATTATGCTGTCATGCTGGGGAGGGAGGAGAGGGAGCTGCATTATGCTGTCATGCTGGGGAGGGAGGGAGAGGAGCTGGCCATGTGTCATGTTGGGGAGGGAGGGAGAGGAGCTGCATTATGCTGTCATGCTGGGGGAGGGAGGGAGGGAGAGGGAGCTGCATTATGCTGTCATGCTGGGAAGGTAGGGAGAGGGAGCTGCATTATGCTGTCATGCTGGGGAGGGAGGGAGAGGGAGCTGCATTATGTTGACATGCTGGGGAGGGAGGGAGAGGGAGCTGCATAATGTTGTCATGCTGGGTAGGGAGTGAGAGGGAGCTGCATTATCCTGTCATGCTGGGGAGAGAGGGAGAGGGAGTTGCATTATGTTGTCATGCTGGGGAGGGAGGTAGAGGGAGCTGCATTATGCTGTCATGTCGGGGAGGGAGGGAGAGGAGGTCGCATTATGCTGCATGCTGCATTAATATGATGCAGCATAACTCCAGCAGTCTCACTACAGCTTTGTATGTTTACTGTATGTTTACAGTCGAATGAAAACCTGAGAGACTACTCAATATAATTCCTTTCATTATCATTGTCACGGACACAAGAATTCAATGGATCTAAGTAACGAAAATAAGGAATAATTTAAGTTGTTGTCAAAGACTTTCATATGATTATTGTTTATAACTGAAGGTCTTGGAACTATTTTATCACAACAAAGAAATATAATGCAGTAAAACATGGACAGTGACGAAGTACAATAAAGAACAAACACAAACTGTGACATAGAGAACATCCAAGATACAGGAAGACAAACAATAGTAAAATGACAAGGACAGTCATGAGGACACTGAAGGTGAAACTAACAAAAGATACCTGGAGGAGTTGTTATAAATATTGATTTATGTTTTTAACTTTTTGTACTTTTTTGAAGATTTTGTTTTCTCCATAATACAAAAATATCGGTTAATATTCGTTTTTATTCCAATAGGTATTTGGCATTTTTTTACCATTATCACTAGGATTATTTTCAGGTTAGGTCAGGTGAGGTCAGGTAAGGTAGGTTAAAGAATACCAAAATACAAAAAAAAAATAAAATATCTACCAATTGGGGAAATTGGGATGAACATTTTTTTTTACCCAATTTTCTCCAAGAGGTGTAAGATGATCTTGCAGCTTCATACAAATTCACTAAACAACAATAATAATCCAAGAGTTAGTAAGGCATCACCTGGTCATGTTAAGCCCACCTGGTGAAGATAAACATGTTGTTAATGTTTGTATCGTGACTGAACCACCGCACACAGCAGCCCTGAGGCTTTAGGCCACTGACTTAAGTGCTTACATTATACAAAATAACGCTCTGTAATGGCCGATGATGCTGTTTTGGTTGTCTAATTGTAGTTTCCAACACGGTAATTACAGCAGGTATCTTTTTATTATCCTGCCATTAAAATAATTAAGTGAATTTATAGACTTACGTAACATCATGAAAGTATAAACCGATGAATTAAAATTAAATAATTATCTTATAAAACAACTAATCTATTTAATTTTCCTTTGAGAGTTAAAGGGATAAAATACACACTAACTGGAGTCTAACTAACCTGGTGTGACTCCTCTCCGCCCCACCCAACACATAATCATCCACTCCAGGTAACCTTACACCGCCTAATGGAGCCAAACCTAATAGAATCACACCGAACTTATCCAAATAAACTTTTCAGTGGGTAACCTTGACTCTACCACACCTTGGCTTTAGACGCTAGTATAAGTCTGGCTGGAGGGACCGTAGTCATTATAAGGGAAGCTTTTTAATAATAGCCATTACCTGCCTCCCGTTAACACTAATGAAATGTTCCTAAAATTAAACAAACTACAATTAAATCCAAATCCTTTTGAATATTTACATAATTTACTGGAGTGTTTCATTATGTTAGTGTGGGGGGCGTTTGTTGTGGCCGGGACTCCTCTTCAGATAATATAAATACAGATAATGTTGTTTTAATAAGTAATCTCTTAATGAAAATGTAGAGAAAATTGGTCAACAAATCTTAACAGTTATCCTGATTTCTTAAAGAACAATAGAGGAATAAGAAGAGGAGGAGGAGGGAAAGAAAAGAAAGCATAAAGAAAACAATATAACAAAGATGAACAACAGAGAAAAAATGAAGAGTAAGATGAAAGAAACTTAGACTGATCAAAAAGACGTATAACAATCTGATTAAAACTAATCACTATATTAGATCAGATCAGATCAGATCAAGGTTAGGTTAGTTTTGGTTAGATAAGGTCAGGTTAGGCTAGGCTAGGCTAGGCTAGGCTAGGCTAGACTTGTTTTACACAAGGTTAGGTTAGGTTAGGTTAGGTCAGGTTAGACTAGGCTAGCCTAGGCCAAGGTGGGTGGAGCTTTGCTGACGTCAGCAGGCAGACTTCCTCGCCTACCTATATACTGTACTTTGTTATCTCAGTATCTCACATAGAAAATAATACTAATAGAGAGTTTAATCTTGCATATAACTTTAGCTAAGGACACCAGTCAGTGTGGTGGGTGATACACAGAAGGAAAGGTTAAAAGAAAAACAATGTATTTCAGTTATAGTCTTGTATTTAAATAACTGCAGCTTAAGATAGGGTAATGATGACTATATATACAGTTGCCTACAGGAGTTCTTTTCCTCCCTGTTTGTCCATTATACTAATAATGTAGACATGAGGTGACAGGAGTTATGACTTCATATGATAAGTGTTACAGCCACTGACAACAGATTATCAGATTATGGGTGGTGGGGGGGGGGCAGTTAGAGCAGGTGATCACAGGTGCTGCCTTTGCCTCCAGGTGTGAGTGATGTGACAGGAATTATGACCTCACAAGACAAGTGTTACCTTCACTGACACTTGTTTCATCAAAAGATTAAACACGTAGACGTTTACAGTCATCCATAGACTCACATTTATGGTACAACAGTTGCAGAAGTGCATGCAACACACCTGGTTCCACATTGAGCTGAGAATCCAACGATGCAGTGTACTGATAGATGGGAAACGAAATTGACTTCTATCAGGCAAGTAGTGATAAGCTTTCGGGCTTAAGCTGCGAAAGGTCAGTACTCGACTGATATCCTCCTCAGACCAGTATATTACAGGGACACCAGTTGAGAACAAAATCACTTGGGAAGAGAAAAAAAACTACTAAAAACATCATTAGTCGCAGCAGTAGCCTTGATAAAAGTATTTTCTCTTTGGTCTTGCAAATAAATCCTCTCCTTCTCCCATCCTTTTTTTTTCTCAGTGAGAGGAACATCTCTCTCCCTCCTTACATCATCCAGTTCACGTTGTAAATCCACAGTGATCAGAACTGGTCTCTCTTCCTCTGACTTGTCTGCTACTATTAATGTTCCTATGTCCAATAGGGCACAGAGAGAGAGAGAGAGAGAGAGAGAGAGAGAGAGAGAGAGAGAATTGTAACTATGTACAATTGCCTACAGGATAACCTTTCCTCCCTGTTGTGCTCATTATATTAATAATGTAGACATTAGGTGAGGTTCTTAGATTAGACTTTTTGTGCAAGAGATAGGAAACGTAGGACTTAGGTGTGTTCTCCTGTGGCTGGGATAGGGCATGTAGCTGAGAGGATAGATAGAGTCTTGTCAGGGGAAGTACCAATCCGGTAGTGTGTCTTAGAGTAGGAGGCAACGACATAGGAAAGGTTAGGAGTGAGGAACTTTTCAGCAGGTATAGGGAGGCATTAGGGAAGATTAGTGATAGGGTAGGGAACCCAATAGTATGTGGTGTCTCGTCTAGAAGAGGAGTTGGCGGTGAAAGGCTGTCCAAGGCAATTGCTATAAATTGCCGACTGGAATAAAAAAAACATTGTGTAAGCAATGGTTGGGCGTTCATTGATAACTGGCGACGATTCTACGGCAACGACTACCTGTACAGTCGTGACGGGGTACACTTGTCTGGAGCGTGAAATTGTCACTCCGAAGGGGAAGTTTCGCCAGTAGATAGAGGGGAGTATAATTGGTTACTCAGAACAAGGGGTAAAACAGGACCAGGGAAGGGTAGGTTTAAATGTGTACTATACAAACAGTAGGAGCATTAGAAATAAAATAGACTTGCTGAGAGCGGTTGTATGTACTGAGAATGTAGACGTCATAGTAGCCACCTAAACCTGGATGAATCTGGCGAGCAAGAACTTTTTATCTGAGTAACACAAAGAAGGGTACAACCTTTTTCACAAGGACAGGGAAGGTAGGAAGGGGGGAGGAGTTGCACTCTTCGTCAGAGATACATTAAAATGGTGCATTAATAATACAATAAAGGGTGAAATAGGAACTGAGTCTGTATGGGTAGAAATGGCAGAAAGAAGCGAAAACTAATTATGGGAGTGATTTACCGGCCCCCAAGTCTTGGGAAAGAAGCAACTCAGCCCTTTGGCAGGAAATGAGTAGGGCAGCAATATACAACAACCTATGCATTATGGGGGATTTCAACTTCAGATATATTGACTGGGACAACATTGTAGGTGACTATGAATCTGAAGACTTCCTAGACGCAGCACAGGACAATTTTTTGAATCAACTAATTACAGAACCTACTAGAGGTGACAATATATTAGACCTAGTATGAACAAATAAAGAAAATATTATCACAGATATCACAATAGGGGAAGAACTTGGGAACAGTGATCACAGAGAAATCAGGTTTACCCTAAATTTGGAAAGGAAAAATAATGAATATATGGTCAGAGTCCCAGACTTTCCATCGGCGGATTATGAGGGGTTAAGAAGGTACCTAGGCTTAGTTTAGAGTGTGTTGTATACACAATGTCCCGAGAAAGCAGTCATGATTATAAGAACCAATTTCGTCTTTCACTGCTTTTGAAGGCTATTGACTTAAGGGTAGGGGGG
>NW_024752358.1:0-2781 GCF_018991925.1 Homarus americanus
ATACAGTCAACCCTCACTTTACGCGGTCCCACATTCCGCGTTTCCACGTTTACGCGGTGCCCTGCCAGAACCCAGGATGCTCACATTCCGCGGTGGGTGTACCCCTTTACACGGTGAAGTATAATTTTTTTTAATTTAGCTCATAAAATTCATACAAATTATCCGGCCAGAATATAATTTACATTGCTGGAATTCTTACAATTTGATGATCATTTTGAATATAAACATCATAGATTTTGCATTAGACATACAAATTTTAGATATAATGTTTACTCTTGAGTAAATATGTTATCTTTTGTGCAAAATATATGATATTTATATTCAAAATATTCCTGGTCTTACAAGGAATCCAGCAATGTCAATTATATTATCCTAACTTTAGTCTGATTTATTATTTATTACTAAAAAGGTAAACAGTCTGGTATTCCCACACATTTATCTAGTAGGGACGTTGGTGGGGGGTGGGGGGAGGGAGGGAGGGACCGGCGACCGACCATCTGTTACCATGTGAAGAATATTTTTTTTTTTTATTAACTGAAGATTTTTATTTTAGCTCATAAAATTCATACAAATTACCCGGCCAGAATATAATTTACATTGCTGGAATTCTTACAATTTGGTGATCATTTTGAATATAAACATCATATATTTTGCATTAGACATAAAATTTTTAGATAAAATGTTTAATCTGAGTAAGTATGTTATCTTTTGTGCAAAATATATGACGTTTATATTCAAAATATTCCTGGTCTTACAAGGAATCCAGCAATGTCAATTATATTATCCTAACTTTAATCTGAGGTATTATTTAATACAAAATGTTAAAATCTAAATTTTTCACCCAACATCTCTTGAAGGGAGGATTGGTGGGGGGTGGGGGGGAGGGTTGGGACTGACCGCGCGGTTGGAAGAGGGGGGGAGGCAAGGTGGGGTACTTTGATTGACAGATAGTGTCGTGAAGAATATTTTTTTTTTTTATTAACTGAAGATATTTGTTTTAGCTCATAAAATTCATACAAATTACCCGGCCAGAATATAATTTACATTGCTGGAATTCTTACAATTTGGTGATCATTTTGAATATAAACATCATATATTTTGCATTAGACATAAAATTTTTAGATAAAATGTTTAATCTGAGTAAGTATGTTATCTTTTGTGAAAAATATATGACATTTATATTCAAAATATTCCTGGTCTTACAAGGAATCCAGCAATGTCAATTATATTATCCTAACTTTAGTTTGAGGTATTATTTATTACTATACCTGGTTTTCCCCCCAAAATTTCTCAGAGAGGGAAGAGCCGGCAGTGTAGTGTGAGAAGAGGGGGAGGGAGTCGTGTCCATTATTTGAATGGACATTAACTTGGCGACTGTATTTCTCTATTTCTCTTAAGTATTAATTGTGTGCATGTACCATCATAAAATTAAGATGTTATTTTTACTACAACATAGTTATGTGTCGTCAAAAAGTGGAGTTTGGGGATCGGCCTGGACTCCATTTCAATTAATCCCATATGTTATGTTATTCACTTTACGCGTTTATCGCTTTCCGCGGTACCCTCCGGGTTACATTAACCGCGTAAAGTGAGGGTTAACTGTACACTAAAAGTTGACAAAAAGTCGTTCGCGATGCGGCAGGGTAAGTATGCATGAAATGGCATGAAATTTTCCACAGGTGTTTGTTACAGCCATACAAACGATGCTTGAAAAGTGCAGCCTGCAACTCAAATAAAAGTGTTTTTTCCCTGCCCCCTATTACACACCTCCAACACACACACTCCAACATTTATTATATTATATATTCCCGTATAATCAGCCACTTCTGGTGTATGTTTTATCATTGATAACATAGAATACTAAATACTGTGCAATAACAACTTGATAAAATCACACAGGAAAAGGGGAAACAATGGAGCACCTTAGCTTTTGTCTTTATTCAAGACATCTTCAGAGGCAACTGAATTACAAGGACTGAGACTGAAGGAGGCTTATGTACACAGAGTGACCTTACAAAATATGAGGTCAGGTCAAACACACGACATCCACTAATCCACACACCACCACCATCGCCGCATACATTAGAGGAGCTTATAAGAATGGGCGATGTAACTAGTCATTAGTCATGTCAAGTCAGGTAAAAAATATGAGACCCACTAATCATCTATCCTACACCTACCTTGAATGCTTTCAAAGCATTTTTAACCTTGGGCCACTGACAAATAATTTTGTGTGACATAACAGTTTTGTACTGACCATCACTAAGGTTTATAGAATTCATTTCCCTAATCAAACTTGCTTCAACCAGAAGTCTTTCTGTGACACATGATGATTTATACACTTCTAAACTGTTTTCCAAATCTATCGGAAGATTATAAATCCTTCTATGAACATGTCTAGAAAAATGACGAAATTTTGCGTCATGCTCCCAGGTCCTCTTGTGTTGGAGGTTTGGGGAGGAGGGGAACTGACGGCACACCTCCCAAAAAGGTTCCTGCTGTAGCGTAGGGTTGTGGCCTGTTGTCTAATTTCCCTTTGTTGTGTCAACTTTCTCTTTGTTAGGCTCACATACATGCATACATGGAGGAGATCTTGCACTCAGGAAGGAGGTGAGAAAGGAACCTCACAATGACATTATAAATATATATATATATATATATATATATATATATATATACAGTTAACACTCTTTCGCTTGTTAATGTAACCGGAGGAGTACATGAGAAGCGAGCAGCGTAAAGTGAATAACATAACATATGGGATTAATTGAAATGGAGTCA
>NW_024752359.1:2500-10000 GCF_018991925.1 Homarus americanus
TTCCACACCCGCATGGGAGACCATATGAGTCAATCGGGGGTCGATTTGATAGCATACTACAGAAACTTGCACACCCGAATGGGAGACCGTCAAAGTCAATCGGGGGTCGATTTGATAGCATACTACAGAAACTTGCACACCCGAATGGGAGACCGTCAAAGTCAATCAGGGGTCGATTTAATAGCATACTACAGAAACTTGCACACCCGAATGGGAGACCGTCAAAGTCAATCAGGGGTCGATTTAATAGCATACTACAGAAACTTGCACACCCGAATGGGAGACAGTCAAAGTCAATCAGGGGTCGATTTAATAGCATACTACAGAAACTTGCACACCCGAATGGGAGACCGTCAAAGTCAATCGGGGGTCAATTTAAGAGCATACTTTGCAAAATGATCCGAGAATGTGCACACACCGAGTGGGAGACGGTGATGAATGCGTCCGCCCTTGTACACTGGATGGCACTATTTCACTATAGTAAGGGGTAGGGGCACCTCGGTCATATTATACAACATACCAGAGAAGTTCCACACCCGCATGGGGGACCGTCAAAGTCAATCGAGGATCGATTTGATAGCATACCACAGAAACTTGCACACCAGAATGGGAGACCGTCAAAGTCAATCGGGTGTCGATTTAATAGCATACTACAGAAACTTGCACACCCGAATGGGAGACCGTCAAAGTCAATCGAGGGTCGATTTGATAGCATACTACAGAAACTTGCACACCCGAATGGGAGACAGTCAAAGTCAATCGAGGGTCGATTTAATAGCATACTACAGAAACTTGCACACCCGAATGGGAGACCGTCAAAGTCAATCGGGGGTCGATTTAAGAGCATACTTTACTAAATAATCCGAGAATCTGCACACACCGAGTGGGAGACGGTGATGAAAACGTCCGCCCTTGTACGCTGGATGGCACTATTTCACTATAGTAAGGGGTAGAGGCACCTCGGTCATATTGTACAACATACCAGAGAAGTTCCACACCCGCATGGGAGACCCTCAAAGTCAATCGGGGGTCGATTTAATAGCATACTGCAGAGAACTTACACACCCGAATGGGAGACCGTCAGAGTCAATCGAGGGTCGATTTAATAGCATACTATACAAAATGATCCGAGAATGTGCACACACCGAGTGGGAGACGGTGATGAAAACGTCCGCCCTTGTACACTGGATGGCACTATTTCACTATAGTAAGGGGTAGGGGCACCTGTGTCATATTATACAACATACCAGAGAAGTTCCACACCCGCATGGGAGACCGTCAAAGTGAATCGGGGGTCGATTTGATAGCATACTACAGAGAATTTGCACACCCGAATGGGAGACCGTCAAAGTCAATCGGGGGTCTATTTAATAGCATACCACAGAGAACTTGCACACCCGAATGGGAGACCATCAGAGTCAATCGAGGGTCGATTTAATAACATACTATACAAAATGATCCGAGAATGTGCACACACCGAGTGGGAGACGGTGATGAAAGCGTCCGCCCTTGTACACTGGATGGCACTATTTCACTATAATAAGGGGTAGAGGCACCTCTGTCATATTTTACGACATACCAGAGAAGTTCCACACCCGCATGGGAGACCGTCAAAGTCAATCGGTGGTCGATTTAAGAGCATACTATACAAAATGATCCGAGAATCTGCACACACCGAGTGGGAGACGGTGATGAAAACGTCCGCCCTTGTATGTTCGATTGCACTATTTCACTATATTAAGGGGAGAGGGTGCCTTCGCACACATATTCGGTGTGAAATATCTTCCGCCCCCCAGCAGAGCGCTTCGGCGGCTCTGCGAAGCAAAGCACGGCATTCAAAAACAACAACCAAAATTGCCGTTGCTTTCCCTTCCCTGCCCTGCAATGGCTGGAGCAGCAGAAGGAGAGAAAATAGACTCATGGGGTCAGAGGAATGGCAGTGGAGCGCGATCTATGAATTTCACTAGCCAGGTCTGTCTTCCTATTGAACATTATTACTCTCTCTCGGCGCACACGTCGCCACCACGGTTTCCGTGACAGCAGCAGCATCATGATGTTGCGTCTACCAATAAGTCCGGAACCGGGTTATTCGGCTGTTCGCGAACAGTCAGGTTTTAAACTTGCCTAACAAACGATCAAACAACCTCCACTCTCGAGGTGCGGTACGGTGACTGTCCTATCGTCCGCCCTTGTATGCTGGATTGCACTATTTCACTATATTAAGGGGAGAGGGTGCTTTCACACACCTATTCGGTGTGGAATATCTTCCGCCCCCCAGCGGAGCGCTTCGGCGCCTCTGCGAAGCAAAGCGCGGCATTCAAAAATAACAACCAAAGTTGCTGTCGCTTTCCCTTCCCTGCCCTGCAATGGCTGGAGCAGCAGAAGGAGAGAGAGAGAGAAAATAGTCTCATGGGGTCAGAGGAATGGCAGTGGAGCGGGTTCTATGAATTTCACTAGCCAGGTCTATCTCCCAATTGAACATTATTACTCTCTCGGCGCACACGTCGCCACCACGGTTTCCGTGATAGCAGCAGCATCATGATGTTGCGTCTATTGTAAGTCCGGAACCGGGTTATTCGGCTGTTCGCGAACAGTCAGGTTTTAACCTTGTCTAACAAACGATCAAACAACTTCCACTCTCGAGGTGCGGTACGGTGACTGTCCTATCGTCCGCTCTTGTATGCTGGATTGCACTATTTCACTATATTAAGGGGAGAGGGTGCCTTCATACACATATTCGGTGTGAAATATCTTCCGCCCCCCAGCGGAGCGCTTCGGCGCCTCTGCGAAGCAAAACGCGGCATTCAAAAACAACAACCAAAATTGCCGTCGATTTCCTCTCCATGCCCTGCAATGGCTGGAGCAGAAGGAGAGCGAGAGAGAGAATAGTCTCATTGGGTCAGAGGAATGGCAGTGGAGCGGGCTAATGGCGAGTAGGCTCGCGATCTATCAATTACACTAGCCAGGTCGCTCTCCCTATTGAACATTATTACTCTCTCTCGGCGCACACGTCGCCACTGCGGTTTACGCGACAGCAGCAGCAGCAGCATCATGATGTTGCATCCACCAATTAGTCCGGAACCGGGTTATTCGGCTGTCTGCGAACAGTCCGGTTTTAACCTTACCCAACAAACAACATCCACTCTCGAGATGCGGTACGGTGAATGTCCTATCGTCCGACCTTGTATGCTGGATTGCATTATTTCACTTTATTAAGGGGAGAGGGTGCCTTCACACACATATTCGGTGTGAAATATCTTCCGCCCCCCAGCGGAGCGTTTCGGCGCCTCTGCGAAGAAAAGCGCGGCATTCAAAAACAACAACCAAAGTTGCCGTCGCTTCCCTGCCCTGCAATGGCTGGAGCAGAAGGAGAGAGAATTTAGTCTCATTGGATCAGAGGAATGGCAGTGGAGCGGGCTTATGGCGAGTAGGCTCGCGCTCTATCAATTACACTTGCCAGGTCCATCTTCCGTTTGGACATTATTTACTCCGTCTCTCTCTCGGCGCACACATCGCCACCCTACTAGTTTCCGTCACAGCATATGCTGCGGCCTTTCAGTCGGGAACGGGGCTCCCCTTCGCCTTGCTGTCTGCCCAACTTAGCGGACTTGCGTTGGCTGATCACCCCGTCTTCGCGTCTGTGCCGGCCTTCAATGCAGTGCCCAACCGTCTCTTGACCGAGATTCATTGCACTATTCCACGCGCAAACAGCTACCCTAAATGTGCATAGACAACGCTCATGGTTCAACACGACCAGGGTGCAGTCTGGGAGCCGAGTATACTAAAAAGAGAGTTTAGCAGCCAAAACTCGTCAAAGCACACGTTGGGTTACCCCATTACCTAACAACGATGGCGGTTCCCACCCGTGAAATACACAACCTAACCAATATTGGGCGACGATGGCGCGCATGAGCCCACGTCCCCACAAACAGTAAGAGAAAGAGAGAGAGGAGGAGATGGGCCAATGTCTTATGCCTCGCTGGGGCAAAGAGAAGAGAAGAGGAGCGGATAAGGGAGGAGATTGGCCAACGTGCGGTCCCTCGCCCAATGTCGGCTGCCTCGCTGGAGCTGGGTAAAGAGGAGAGGAGCGGATAAGGGAGGAGATTGGCACACACGGTGGCGCTGCCACAGCATAAAGGATTAACAAGAGAGGTGCAGTTTGATCCTGATCATCTGGTTTGCGCTATTTCTCTAAGGCCCCTTGTCGCGGTCCCTCGCCCAATGTCAGCTGCCTCGCTGGAGCGCTGGGGCAGGGGAGAGAGCGGATAAGGGGAGGAGATCAGCACACACGGTGAAACTGCCGGCTTTCGAGGATAACAAGAGAAGGTGCAGTTTTATCTGATCATCTGGTTCGCGCTATTTCTCTAGGGCCAACGTGCGGTCCCTCGCCCAATGTCGGCTGCCTCGCTGGGGCAAAGAGGAGAGGATAAGGGAGGAGATTGGCACACACGGTGGCGCTGCCGGCGCCGAGGATAGCGAGAGAAGGTGCAGTTTGATCTGATCATCTGGTTTGCTATTTCTCTACTTAGTAACGTGCGGTCAGTCCTCTCGCCCAATGTCCAGCTGCCTCGCTGGAGCTAGGGCAAGAGGAGCCTGGGGCAAGAGGAGGAGAAGGCAGGATGAGGAGGAGATTAGCTGCGGTGGCGCAGCAGCGCCGAGATAACAACAGAGAAGGTGCGTTTGATCCTGATCATCTGGTTTGCTATTTCTCTAAGGCCAACGTGCTGTCCCTCGCCCAATGTCGGCTGCCTCGCTGGAGTTGGGGCAAAGAGAAGAGGAGCGGATAAGGGAGGAGATTGGCACACACGGTGGCGCTGCCGGCGCTGAGGATAGCAAGAGAAGGTGCAGTTTGATCTGATCATCTGGTTTGCTATTTCTCTAAGGCCAACGTGTGGTCCCTCGCCCAATGTCGGCTGCCTCGCTGGAGCTGGGGCAAAGAGGAGAGGAGCGGATAAGGGAGGAGATTGGCACACACGGTGGCGCTGCCGGCGCCGAGGATAGCAAGAGAAGGTGCAGTTGATCTGATCATCTGGACTTACTGTTCTCTAAAGGCCAACGTGCGGTCCCTCGCCTTTAATGTCAGCTGCCTAGCTGGAGCTGGGAGCAAAGAGAAAGAGGAGCAGATAAGGGGTGGCACACACGGTGGCGCTACCCGACACCGAGGATAGCAAGAAGAAGGTGCAGTTTGATCTGATCATCTGGTTTGCTATTTCTCTAAGGCCAACGTGCGGTCCCTCGCCGTATCGACTGCCTCGCGCTAAATCTGGGGCAAAGAAGAGGAGCGGATAAGGGAGAGATTAGCACACGGTGGCGCTGCCGGCTTTCGAGGATAGCAAGAGAAGGTGCAGTTTGATCTGATCATCTGGTTTGCTATTTCTCTAAGGCCAACGTGCGGTCCCTCGCCCAATGTCGGCTGCCTCGATGGAGGTGGGGCAAAGAGAAGAGGAGCGGAGAGGGGAGGAGATTGGCACACACGGTGGCGCTGCCGGCGCTGAGGATAGCAAGAGAAGGTGCAGTTTGATATGATCATCTGGTTTGCTATTTCTCTAAGGCCAACGTGCGGTCCCTCGCCCAATGTCTTCTGCCTCCTCGCCCAATGTCTTCTGCCTCGCTGGAGCTGGGGCAAAGAGAAGAGAAAAGGAGCGCATAAGGGAGGAGATTGGCACACACGGTGGCGCTGCCGGCGCCGAGGATAGCAAGAGAAGGTGCAGTTAGATCTGATCATCTGGTTTGCTATTTCTCTAAGGCCAACGTGCTGTCCCTCGCCCAATGTCTTCTGCCTCAATCTCTCTCACTATTTTGGCCGCCGTGATAGGCGCCGCCAACAGCAGCAGCTACCTGGTTGATCCTGCCAGTAGTCATATGCTTGTCTCAAAGATTAAGCCATGCATGTGTAAGTAGAAGCCGATTTAAGGCGAAACTGCGAATGGCTCATTAAATCAGCTATGTTTCATTGGATCTGTAAACCCACTTACTTGGATAACTGTGGCAATTTTAGAGCTAATACATGCAATTGGTCTCTGACTGCAAGGGAAGAGCGCTTTTATTAGTTCAAAACTGGTCGGGCCCGGGTCCGTAACCCACCTGTGGTGAATCTGAATAACTTCGGGCTGAGCGCACGGTCTCCACACTGGCGCCGCTTCTTTCAAGTGTCTGCCTTATCAGCTTTCGATTGTAGGTTATGTGCCTACAATGGCTATAAAGGGTAACGGGGAATCAGGGTTCGATTCCGGAGAGGGAGCCTGAGAAACGGCTACCACATCTAAGGAAGGCAGCAGGCACGCAAATTACCCACTCCCGGCACGGGGAGGTAGTGACGAAAAATAACGATGTGAGTCTCATCCGAGGCCTCGCAATCGGAATGAGTACACTTTAAACTTTAACGAGTATCCATTGGAGGGCAGTCTGGTGCCAGCAGCCGCGCACCAGCTCCAATAGCGATATTAAAGCTGCCGCGTTAAAAGCTCGTAGTTGGGATTCAGCCCGACTGACGCACCTCCCGGTGTTTTGCCCACGCTTCAACAAGCCGCCTGGCCCTCTCAGACGTGATGCTCTTTGTCGAGGTCCCGAGTGGCCGGAGAGCGATGAAAAATTAGAGTGCTCAGAGCAGGCTATTTGAATGGCCGGAATGGTGATGCATGGAATAATGGAATAGGACCTCGGTTCTATTTTGTTGGTTTTCGGAACCAGAGGTAATGACTAATCGGAACAGGCGGGGGCATTCGTATTGCGACGCTAAAGGTGAAATTCTTGGACCGTCGCAAGACGAACTACTGCAAAAGCATTTGCCAAGGATGTTTTCATTAATCAAGAACGAAAGTTAGAGGTTCGAAGGCGATCAGATACCGCCCTAGTTCTAACCATAGACGATGCCAACTAGCGATCCGCCGGCGTTATTCCCATGACCCGGCGGGCAGCTTCCGGGAAACCAAAGTCTTTGGGTTCCGGGGGAAGTATGGTTGCAAAGCTGAAGAAACTTAAAGGAATTGACGGAAGGGCACCACTAGGAGTGGAGCCTGCGGCTTAATTTGACTCAACACGGGAAACCTCACCAGACCCAGACACGGGAAGGATTGACAGATTGAGAGCTCTTTCTCGATTTGGTGGGTGGTGGTGCATGGCTGTTCTTAGTTGGTGGAGCGTTTGTCTGGTTAATTCCGATAACGAACGAGACTCTGGCCTACTAAGTAGTCGACGGATCTCCAGAAACAGTTCAAAACCCCTGAGGGATAAAATGGCCAGCGATCACTTGTTAAAACTGTTTCTTGATAGGGATTGAGGCTTGCAATTGTTTCCCATGAACGAGGAATTCCCAGTAAGTGCAAGTCATCAGCTTGCGCTGACTACGTCCCTGTCCTTTGTACACACCGCCCGTCGCTACTACCGATTGAATGATTTAGTGAGGCCTTCGGACTGGCGCTCTTGGATTGTCGGCCCCGTTGCCCGCGAGGGTTTTCTGGGGTCGTCGCCTCGAGCTGACGGAAAGATGTCCAACTGACT
>NW_024752359.1:15000-23320 GCF_018991925.1 Homarus americanus
GGAGCCTTCAGCTTCCAAGACAGGCGAGAGTCGGGCGTTCAGCTTAGCTGTTCGGCAAAAGCGTGTAAAATCAAAAGTGAGGTCCGTGGATGCAGGGGCACCACGTGTTCCCCCACCGTCCCGGGAGCGGCAATGTTCCGGAGAGGCGACGCCACAATCAAAAGTGGCTCCCTCTGGAGGTGTGTCTCTGGCAGAGGATGGGATCCCTGGCGAACCCCCAGGCCCACTAAGTCCTCGTACAGCCACGGCCGCTGGCAAGTCAGCGGCCGAGGACACAATCACAACAGACAGACCCAGCATATCGGGACCAGGAGCGACACCCAAAACGACAAACATCATCGTGACCATGGAGTATAAAGGTGCGGGGTCCTTTGACAAAATCCGGTGTGGAATTTGCGATGCCCCTTTTAGATCTGCTAGGGCATACGCAAACCACACCAGGTCCTCGCACCGAGCGACTCTACAAATCAGGTGCGGCAAATGTCAAGTGCCACTTAGCGACCCTAAAGTCTGTGCAGTCCACTTCAAAAGCTGCTCCCTAGAGGAGCAGCAGGTCTGCGCGGGTCCCCAACACCACACATGTGGCGAGTGTGGAAGGACATTCCCAACTCCGGTGGGACTTACCCAACACACTCGTCACATGCACAAGGGGACCTACAACCAGACCCTTGAGCCTGCCAGGCGGGTTGCCTACTCCACACAGGAAATGCTCCTAGTGGCGGAGGAGGAGGTGAAACTCCTCCAGTCAGGAAGGGGGGTTTCCAAAATCAACCAAGTGTTGATTGGAAGCCTCCCGGAGGGGACAATCCGGCTGGAACGCTTGAGGGCTATGCGCAAGACCCAAAAGTACAGGAACATCGTACGAAGTGGCCTCCAGGAAACAGAAGACCCTGGAAGCAGCCCCAGATCAACCAACGGGGCTGGAGGCGGCACAAGAGCCCTCATACAAGATCAGCTACCCGAGGGGGTCAACGATCCTGACCCCTCTGACCCTGATGACTCCGGGAGTGACCCAGAGCGGGATATCGCCCCGGAGCTGGGGGCGAGGGTCAAGTTATGGGAGCATCTGAGGGCTCTCAGTGAGGAGGAGGAGGAGGGTGACGCATTGGTCGTCAGTCTCAATTCAGTGCTGCGGGCCATTCCGTCCCCAGATGGCCTGACGGAACACCACGTCGAGATGGCGCTGAATGGGCTGGAGGCTGCATTGCGGGCACACAAGCCGAGGCTATTCTCTGGAAGAACGCCTCGGCAAGGAGTAAATAGAGTGTCGCCCAGTTATAGACATCTACCCAGGAGAGTCAGAAAAAGAATGGAGTATGCACAGACACAAAGGGCTTACAAACGCAGCCCAAAGGAGATCGCAAATAAGATCATCAACGATGTCGAATTCGAGGGCGAGAGGCCCTCGGTCGATGAATTCGTAGCGGAATTCCGACCGAGGTTTGCTGCTGAATCGCCCCCGGATTACGAACATGTTGAGGTGCGCACGAATGACAGGATGCTGACAATTCTTGACCCCATAGCCGGCAAAGAGGTGGTGGGCGCACTTCGTGGACCGGAGACCGCAGTAGGTCCGGAGAACCCAGAGCTCGCCACCGGAGCGCTACGAAGGCTAGGGCCGAGGGTTCTCCTAAGAATATTCAACACATGGCTGTATTTGGCACGGGTTCCTCAATGGACGAAAAACAGCAGAACGTCCATGCTTCCCAAAAAATCGCCGCTTGGGACCCCCTCTAATTGGCGTCCAATTACGATCGGGTCCCACATCCTTAGGGCGTACTGTAAGATCCTCGCATTCCGGATGGTGGAGAGTGCGAACACAAGTATAAGCCAGAAGGCCTTTAGGTCCGTCGACGGGTGCGGTGAGAACTTAGCACTCGTAGAGGGACTGATAAGGCACGCCCGGAGAGAGAAGCGTAACATCTATATCACCTTTGTCGACGTAGCCAAAGCGTTCGACACTGTGTCGCACACCTCTCTCGACAGGGCACTTCGGCGCTTGGATACGCCTAACCACCTTCTGGATGTTGTGAAGGATCTTTACAGCCACGTAGGGACAAGCATTTGCGTTCCCGGCGGGGAGTCAGACCCCATCCCCATGACCAGAGGAGTGAAGCAGGGATGTCCATTGTCCCCCTTCCTTTTCTGTGCCGTGGTGGATGAGTACCTGGAGTCCCTGGGTCCTGTCGTTGGATACCGCCTGGACGATGTAAGGTCGGTAGCGGTGACAGGATTCGCGGACGACCTGGTAATAGTCTCTGAGTCCAGGCTCAGGATGCAGAGGAGCCTGAATCAGCTCGACCGGTTCCTTGGTGCGAGGGGACTGGCCGCGCAGCCCACGAAGTGTGCCACACTGGGTCTTGAGCGGGCTGCAAGGGGTAGGTATGGTGTGAAGCTCAGGGTCGTGACCGAGGAATGCTTTACAATGCTGAACTCGACCACGGGTCTGGCCGAATACCTACCAAGAATTGAACCTGATGAGTACGTGAGGTACTTAGGGCTCCAAGTGGGGCCCTCAGGACTTGAGAGACCGGGGAGTAGGGTCGATGGCGAAAAACAAAAACTCCAGAACATCATGGAGAAAATAGGAGGTTCTTCGCTGAAACCCTTGCAAAAGATCAAGATACTGAAGTCTCAGATTATCCCGAGGCTTCAGTATAGGTACGTGAAGGGATCCTGTTCTATGAACCTTCTCAGGGCACTAGACAGGACCCTTCGCGACCGGACCAGGCAATGGCTCCACCTACCTCGGACGCTAAATACAGCGGCCATTGGCCTACCCATGAGAGACGGGGGCGTGGGAGTGCCCTCGCTACTGGAGACCGTTGCCCAGCAGAAAATGGGACTGCTACGGCGTCTCGAGGCCTCAGACGACCCTGCAGTAAGGTTTATAGCCTCTGGGGGTCTCTGGGGTCGCGAAGTCGGGGCAATGGCGAGGCACTTCCGGGTAGGCCATGTAGACAATAACACCTTGTCTCAATTGAAAAGGTCGCTGTTGCGGAAGAAGAGGGAAGAGTGGAGTACATCCTGGCATGGCAAGGGGGCGGAGAACTTCTTTGGAAGCCGGGCCAGCAATACCATCTTGCGAAATGATCTAGGCCCAGGCAGGAAAGCCATCGACCTATTGCGACTCAGGTCTCAGACCATCAATTGCCGAGTCTCTAGAGCCATTGGCCGGGTGCCTAATGAGGACTTGGGAAGATTGACCTGTCGCCAATGTGGGGAAGGGCAGGAGGATATACTACATCTCTTACAGAGGTGTCCTGCTGCCCAAAACCACAGGGTGACAAGACATGACCGTATCCTCCTTAAGCTAAAACAGTGGCTACAGGGAGAAGGCTTCCATGTACTCTTAGAGCCGCGAGTACAAAGTGGTCACACGTTCGTGAAGCCTGATCTGATCCTGCAGAAAAATGGCCAGTACTCGGTGCTCGACGTCTGTGTGCCCTTCGAAAGCGATATTAACACCCTTCGCTTAGCTGAGCAGCACAAGATCGATAAGTACCGTGCACACGAGGTCGACATCAGGAGGTTCATTGCTAACAACAGCTCGCTGCCTCCGGTAGCTGCAGTGAACTTCCTGGGTGTTGCCTTCGGTGCACGAGGTGGCATAAGACCAGCCACTATCAAGCTGCTCAGCCGGTTGGGCATCAGACGCGCGGGCATCGAGATACTTGTCACAATGGCCATTGAGGGATCTATAAACATCCTTAGATCCCTCAGACTGCAGGCGGACGGCTAGGATGTCGCTCCGCGGCCCGAATGCTGGGGCTGGGGCGTTCGCCCACACTGCAAGCAGGGCAGTTTGATCTCATCCCTGCCAAAGAGCTCCAATCCACCGGGGTGCTGCTGCTCCCGGGACACACGCGGAGTTCGGGCCTGCTGTGGCGGGCGCTCTATTCTAAAAACTCTGACAAGAGGTTTTTTAACTCATTCATTTTTTTAAATTTTTAGCTAGGTTTTAGTCCTCTCCTGACAAGTCGGAGATGACCATCGCTCCGATTCCTTCTGCAACAGACACGGACAGCAGCCTCATCCATGAGCTCCACAAGTGTGTCACCACGAGCAACTGGCAGCCCTCCCAAACCAGCAGCCGCCAGCAGGGCCGGCGGTTAATAAATAAGGCCCTTAAAATATCTTTATGGGGTGGGATGGGGTGCCAGTTGCCGACCACATCTTAGACATCCGGTGACCAACATCCAAGCACTGCGAGGAGCTCCCTACCAGGATGGATATTGCGGAAGGGAAGAAATGCCAGGAGAGTGGTTGTGCAGGGAACCTGGTAATCCCTGCAAGATAGTCAGTTTTTAGGGGCACCGTTGTGCATTTAAGTTTTTAATTTTTAAAGAAAATTAGATAAAGTGAAGAGCGTCCGGGCACGCAGGAAGCGGCTCCGTGTTGTTGTCATTAACAAATATTGTTGTGAGTATTACTAGCCAAATGCCTCGTCATCTAATTAGTTATGGGAGCATCTGAGGGCTCTCAGTGAGGAGGAGGAGGAGGGTGACGCATTGGTCGTCAGTCTCAATTCAGTGCTGCGGGCCATTCCGTCCCCAGATGGCCTGACGGAACACCACGTCGAGATGGCGCTGAATGGGCTGGAGGCTGCATTGCGGGCACACAAGCCGAGGCTATTCTCTGGAAGAACGCCTCGGCAAGGAGTAAATAGAGTGTCGCCCAGTTATAGACATCTACCCAGGAGAGTCAGAAAAAGAATGGAGTATGCACAGACACAAAGGGCTTACAAACGCAGCCCAAAGGAGATCGCAAATAAGATCATCAACGATGTCGAATTCGAGGGCGAGAGGCCCTCGGTCGATGAATTCGTAGCGGAATTCCGACCGAGGTTTGCTGCTGAATCGCCCCCGGATTACGAACATGTTGAGGTGCGCACGAATGACAGGATGCTGACAATTCTTGACCCCATAGCCGGCAAAGAGGTGGTGGGCGCACTTCGTGGACCGGAGACCGCAGTAGGTCCGGAGAACCCAGAGCTCGACACGGGAGCGCTACGAAGGCTAGGGCCGAGGGTTCTCCTAAGAATATTCAATACATGGCTGTATTTGGCACGGGTTCCTCAATGGACGAAAAACAGCAGAACGTCCATGCTTCCCAAAAAAATCGCCGCTTGGGACCCCCTCTAATTGGCGTCCAATTACGATCGGGTCCCACATCCTTAGGGCGTACTGTAAGATCCTCGCATTCCGGATGGTGGAGAGTGCGAACACAAGTATAAGCCAGAAGGCCTTTAGGTCCGTCGACGGGTGCGGTGAGAACTTAGCACTCGTAGAGGGACTGATAAGGCACGCCCGGAGAGAGAAGCGTAACATCTATATCACCTTTGTCGACGTAGCCAAAGCGTTCGACACTGTGTCGCACACCTCTCTTGACAGGGCACTTCGGCGCTTGGATACGCCTAACCACCTTCTGGATGTTGTGAAGGATCTTTACAGCCACGTAGGGACAAGCATTTGCGTTCCCGGCGGGGAGTCAGACCCCATCCCCATGACCAGAGGAGTGAAGCAGGGATGTCCATTGTCCCCCTTCCTTTTCTGTGCCGTGGTGGATGAGTACCTGGAGTCCCTGGGTCCTGTCGTTGGATACCGCCTGGACGATGTAACGTCGGTGGCGGTGACAGGATTCGCGGACGACCTGGTAATAGTCTCTGAGTCCAGGCTCGGGATGCAGAGGAGCCTGAATCAGCTCGACCGGTTCCTTGGTGCGAGGGGACTGGCCGCGCAGCCCACGAAGTGTGCCACACTGGGTCTTGAGCGGGCTGCAAGGGGTAGGTATGGTGTGAAGCTCAGGGTCGTGACCGAGGAATGCTTTACAATGCTGAACTCGACCACGGGTCTGGCCGAATACCTACCAAGAATTGAACCTGATGAGTACGTGAGGTACTTAGGGCTCCAAGTGGGGCCCTCAGGACTTGAGAGACCGGGGAGTAGGGTCGATGGCGAAAAACAAAAACTCCAGAACATCATGGAGAAAATAGGAGGTTCTTCGCTGAAACCCTTGCAAAAGATCAAGATACTGAAGTCTCAGATTATCCCGAGGCTTCAGTATAGGTACGTGAAGGGATCCTGTTCTATGAACCTTCTCAGGGCACTAGACAGGACCCTTCGCGACCGGACCAGGCAATGGCTCCACCTACCTCGGACGCTCAATACAGCGGCCATTGGCCTACCCATGAGAGACGGGGGCGTGGGAGTGCCCTCGCTACTGGAGACCGTTGCCCAGCAGAAGATGGGACTGCTACGGCGTCTCGAGGCCTCAGACGACCCTGCAGTAAGGTTTATAGCCTCTGGGGGTCTCTGGGGTCGCGAAGTCGGGGCAATGGCGAGGCACTTCCGGGTAGGCCATGTAGACAACAACACCTTGTCTCAATTGAAAAGGTCGCTGTTGCGGAAGAAGAGGGAAGAGTGGAGTACATCCTGGCATGGCAAGGGGGCGGAGAACTTCTTTGGAAGCCGGGCCAGCAATGCCATCTTGCGAAACGATCTAGGCCCAGGCAGGAAAGCCATCGACCTATTGCGACTCAGGTCTCAGACCATCAACTGCCGAGTCTCTAGAGCCATTGGCCGGGTGCCTAATGAGGACTTGGGAAGATTGACCTGTCGCCAATGTGGGGAAGGGCAGGAGGATATACTACATCTCTTACAGAGGTGTCCTGCTGCCCAAAACCACAGGGTGACAAGACATGACCGTATCCTCCTTAAGCTAAAACAGTGGCTACAGGGAGAAGGCTTCCATGTACTCTTAGAGCCGCGGGTACAAAGTGGTCACACGTTCGTGAAGCCTGATCTGATCCTGCAGAAAAATGGCCAGTACTCGGTGCTCGACGTCTGTGTGCCCTTCGAAAGCGATATTAACACCCTTCGCTTAGCTGAGCAGCACAAGATCGATAAGTACCGTGCACACGAGGTCGACATCAGGAGGTTCATTGCTAACAACAGCTCGCTGCCTCCGGTAGCTGCAGTGAACTTCCTGGGTGTGGCGTTCGGTGCACGAGGTGGCATAAGACCAGCCACTATCAAGCTGCTCAGCCGGTTGGGCATCAGACGCGCGGGCATCGAGATACTTGTCACAATGGCCATTGAGGGATCTATAAACATCCTTAGATCCCTCAGACTGCAGGCGGACGGCTAGGATGTCGCTCCGCGGCCCGAATGCTGGGTCTGGGGCGTTCGCCCACACTGCAAGCAGGGCAGTTCGATCTCATCCCTGCCAAAGAGCTCCAATCCACCGGGGTGCTGCTGCTCCCGGGACACACGCGGAGTTCGGGCCTGCTGTGGCGGGCGCTCTATTATAAAAACTTTGACAAGAGGTTTTTTAACTCATTCATTTTTTTAAAAATTTTTTTTTAGCTAGGTTTTAGTCCTCTCCTGACAAGTCGGAGATGACCATCGCTCAGATTCCTTCTGCAACAGACACGGACAGCAGCCTCATCCATGAGCTCCACAAGTGTGTCACCACGAGCAACTGGCAGCCCTCCCAAACCAGCAGCCGCCAGCAGGGCCGGCGGTTAATAAATAAGGTCCTTAAAATATCTTTATGGGGTGGGATGGGGTGCCAGTTGCCGACCACATCGCAGACATCCGGTGACCAACATCCAAGCACTGCGAGGAGCTCTCTACCAGGATGGATATTGTGGAAGGGAAGAAATGCCAGGAGAGTGGTTGTGCAGGGAACCTGGTAATCCCTGCAAGATAGATAGATTTTAGGGGCACCGTTGTGCATTTGAGTTTTTAATTTTTAAAGAAAAGTAGGAAAAGTGAAGAGCGTCCGGGCATGCAGGAAGCGGCTCCGTGTTGTTGTAACTAATAAATATTGTTTGTGAGTATTACTAGCCAAATGCCTCGTCATCTAATTAGTGACGCGCATGAATGGATTAACGAGATTCCCACTGTCCCTATCTACTATCTAGCGAACCCACAGGCAGGGGAACGGGCCTGCACTAAACAGCGGGGAAAGAAGACCCTGTTGAGCTTGACTCTAGTCTGATTTTGTAGAGAGACATCAGAGTTAGCATAAGTGGGAGGTCGTTCGCCTCACGTGTGGGCGGCCGCCAGTGAAATACCACTACTCTGATCGTTTCTTTACCTACTCAGTGAGACGGAATGGGAGTCTCCCCGCGCGGGAGCGTCTCCTCTTTCTAGCCCTTAGCGGCGGAAGGGCCGACGAGTGGACGTGCGGTTCCGGCCGGGTACGCTAACAGCGAAGCCGCGCCGGGCCCGCGTCTACGAGAAGGCCGGGCGCTCGCGCCCCCCGTGATCCGCTCCGAGGACATTATCAGGGGGGGAGTTTGACTGGGGCGGTA
>NW_024752360.1:0-19581 GCF_018991925.1 Homarus americanus
TAACACTCAGAGTGATGGAACATGACATCAGCGAGTAAATATGACACCAGGAGTATAACACACAGGGGTGAGTAACACACACCTCAGTGATGTGCCACACACTCAGGTGATGTAAATAAACCACTCAGGTGATGGAACATGACACCCAGGGATATAACACATACTCAGGTGATGTAATATGACACCAGGATGTAACATGACACTCAGGTGATGTGAAACATGACACCAGGTGATGTAACATGAGACACCAAAGTATGGGAACATGACATACCAGGCAGATGTGACATGACACACTCAGGTGATGTAATATGACACTCAGGTGATGTAACATGACACTGGTGATGTAACATGACACTCAGGGTGATGTAAACACACTAAAGGGTATACACTCAGGTATGCAACATGACACCAGGCAGATGCAACATGAACAACTAGGTGATGTAATACGACACCCAGTGATGTAATATGACACTCAGGAGATGTAACACACACTCAGGTGATGCAACATGCACTCAGGTGATGTACATTTAAAACATGACACCAGGTGATGTACATATACTGCATGCGATGCAACAGACACCCAGGTGATGTAACATACACTCCAGTAACATGACACTCAGGTAGTGACATAACACTCAGGTGATGTAAAGACACTCAGGTGATGCAATGACACTCAAAGATGTAATATACACTCAGGTGATGTAACATGACACCAGGTGATGCAACATGACACTCAGGTGATGTAACATGACACTGTGTGATAAAATACACACCCAGGTGATGTGACATGACCTCAGGTGATGCAATATGACACCAGGTGATGTGACATGACTCAGGTGATGTAATATGACACCTGGATAAATGATGACACCCAGGTGATGCAACATGACACCCAGGTGATGCAACATGACACTCAGGCATGTATGACACCAGGTGATGGACACACTGTGATGTAACATGACACCTAAGGATAGACATGACACTCAGTGATGCAATATGACACTCAGGTGATGTAACATACACTGTGGGTGATGCAACATAAAGGCGTGATGCAATATGACACCAGGTAGACAGACACCCAGGATGTAACATATACACCCAGGTGATGTAACATGACACTCAGGTGATGTAACATGACACTCAGGTGATGTAACATGGCACTCAGGTGATGCAACATGACACTTCAGGTGATGTAACATGACACTCAGGTGATGTAACATGACACTCTAGGTGATGTAACATGACACTCAGGTGATGTACAGGACACCTGTGTGATGCAATATGACACTCAGGTGATGCAACGTGATGTAATATACACTCAGGTGATGTAACATGACACTCTGTGTAACATACACCAGTGATGTAACATGACACTCAGGTGATGTATGACACTCCAGGTGATGTAATATGACACTAGGTGATGTAGTATGACACTCTAGTATGTAATATGACACTCAGGTGATGTAATATGACACTCAGGGTGATGTACATGACACCAGGTGATGTAATATGACACAATGGTAGTATGATGCGAACACGTTATTTTCATGTTATATATCCTGCTGTGTGAAGGTGACCCACAGTCTGTAGATAATTTAGGTAATAGCCCATCAGTACTTGGGCCCCATTTCTGGGGCTTATCAGGACTCAAATGGCTTGGGTCACTGGGGCTCACTGCACTTTCAATGGGGCCTCACTGAGAACTCTCAAATTGACCAAATACTTGGGGTGTAGTTCATGGAAATTCCAAGACCACCAGACCGGGGGCCCATTAATACTAGCCCATCAGGACTTGAGACCATTATTACTTGGGGCCCATCAGCACTTGGGCCCATTATTACTTGGGGCCCATCAGGATCATGACCTGGGCCTATTATTACTCGGCCCATCAGACTTGAACTCCCATCATGACCTGGGGCCCATCAAAACAGATCCCCATCAGGACTTCAGCCATCAGACTTGGGCCCATCACCTGGGGGCCTCACCAGGAATGACTGAGCCCCATGACATCAGCCCAATCACTTGGGGCCCATTATTACTAACGGACCACACTATTACTAGCCCATCGAACTAAAATCATTATTGACTAAACATCAAGACTAGATCCCCATCAGGACTTCAAATCAGAGACTTGAGTCCCATCATGACCATGGAGCTATTACTTGGGCCCATCAGACTTGAACCCCATCATGACCTGGGGCCCATCAAGACTAGATCCCCATCAGGACTTGGGGCCCATCAGGACTTGGGGCCCATCAGGACTTGGGGCCCATCAGGACTTGAGCCCCATCATGACTAATCACCAGACTAGCCCATTATTACTAAACATTGGGACTTAAACCCATACTACCCATCAAGACTAGATCCCCATCAGGACTTGGGGCCCATCAGGACTTAGCCCCTCAGGACTTGGGGCCCATCAGGACTTGGGGCCCATCAGGACACCATAAACAATGTCCCTTCACTTACTCGACACAAACATGGCGTCAACACTACACAGAGACTCTACCTTAGCTGCTACACAAAAGGTTATTAATATCTCCTACGATCCTTTCAGAGTGCCACCTGGCCTCGTGACGTCATCAGTGCCAAGGTGTCATGTATGTATGTATGTATGTATGTATGTAGTGTGTGTATGTATGTATGTATGTATGTGTGTATGGCGACCTTTGGTGTAATGGTCAGCATCCTCGCCTCACAAGCGAGCGGACCCGAGTTCGATCTCCGTCAGGTGAAACTATGGACAAGTTTCTTTAGGCCATTTGCCTCTGTCTACCCAGCAGTAATTGGGGAACTGGATGTTAATCGATTTGCGGACCGTGTTCCGGGGTAATGGTTAGCCAGTGCAGTTGGCGAGTTGTCCGGTCTTCTCGGACTATTCCTTGACACTGGGTCATGCAACTCGTTAACTCAGGGTGTGGTTGTTGTGTTGGTGACAGCTGCTACACCTTAAACACTGGGTCATGCAGCTCGTTAACTCAGGGTGTGGTTGTTGTGTTGGCGACAGCTTCTACACCTGAAACACTGGGTCATGCAACTCGTTAACTCAGGGTGTGGTTGTTGTGTTGGTGACAGCTGCTACACCTTAAACACTGGGTCATGCAGCTCGTTAACTGAGGGTGTGGTTGTTGTGTTGGCGACAGCTTCTACACCTTAAACACTGGGTCATGCAGCTCGTTAACTCAGGGTGTGGTTGTTGGGTCATGCAGCTCGTTAACTCAGGGTGTGGTTGTTGTGTTGGCGACAGCTTCTATACCTTAAACACTGGGTCATGCAACTCGTTAACTCCAGAATTGTGGTTGTTGTGTTGGCGACAGCTTCTACACATAAACACTGGGTCATGCAGCTCGTTAACTCAGGGTGTGGTTGTTGTGTTGGCGACAGCTTCTACACCTTAAACGCTGGGTCATGCAACTCGTTAACTCAGGGTGTGGTTGTTGTGTTGGCGACAGCTTCTACACCTTAAACGCACAGGTCATGCTGTCGTTAACTCAGGGTGTGGTTGTTGTGTTGTCGACTGGCTTCTACTATAAACACTGGGTCATGCAGCTCGTTAACTCAGGGGTGTGTGGTTGTTGTGTTGGCGACAGCTTCTGCACCTTAAACGCTGGAGTCATGCAACTCGTTAACTCAAGGTGTGGTTGTTGTGTTGGCGACAGCTTCTACACCTTAAACACTGGGTCATGCAGCTCGTTAACTCAGGGTGTGGTTGTTGGGTCATGGAGCTCGTTAACTCAGGGTGTGGTTGTTGTGTTGGCGACAGCTTCTACACCTTAAACACTGGGTCATGCAACTCGTTAACTCAGGGTGTGGTTGTTGTGTTGGCGACAGCTTCTACACCTCAACAAATTCACGCCCAGGTGGCCCTAGGGTCGGCCATCCTCGTTACATGAGGGGCAGCCATTATTATTATTATGTTTGAGAATGTCATTACTTAACACCATCATTGTTCCGGTAGTCGTACGTCATTATCCCGGTCCACCACCATCCCAGTACATCATTATCCCGGTCCAGTATGTCATTATCCCGGTCCAGTACATCATTATCCCGGTCCTGTACATCATTATCCCGGTCCAGTACATCATTATCCCGGTTCAGTACGTCATTATCCCGGTCCAGTACATCATTATCTCGGTCCAGTACGTCATTATCCCGGTCCACTACATCATTATCCCGGTCCGGTACATCATTATCCCGGTCCAGTATGTCATTATCCCGGTCCAGTACATCATTATCCCTGTCCAGTACATCATTATCCCGGTTCAATACATCATTATTCCGGTCCAGTACGTCATTATTCCGGTCCAATACATCACTATCCCGGTCCAGCATGTCATTATCCCGGTCCAGTACATCATTATCCAGGTCCAGTACATCATTATCCTGGTCCAGTGCTATCATTATCCTGGTCTGGCCGTCTTTTATTCAGGTCAAGTACATCATTATCCTGTCTGGTATTACGTCATTGTTCCGGTCTGTATATCATTATCCCGGTCTAGCATATCATTATCTCGGTCTGCATGTCATTGTCTCTGGTCTATATCATTATCCTGGTCTGCATGTCATTATTCCCGGTCTGCATGTCATTATCCTGGTCTGGTATGTCATTATCTCTGGTCTGGTATGTTGTCTCGGTCTGGCATGGGTCATTATCCTGGTCCAAAGGTCATTATCCCGGTCCAGTACGGGTCATCATTATCCTGGTCCGCACGCTATTATCCCGGTCCAGCATGTCATTCCGGTCCATTGCTACAGGTCTCTTGTGTTGTATCTGTCAAGTGTGTGAAATCTCGAGGATGATGAGTCAGAGGAATATTTTATGTGTGTGTGTGTGTGTGGGTGTGTGTGTGTGTGTATGTGTGTATGTGTGTGTGTGTGTGTGTGTGTGTGTGTGTGTGTGTGGGTTATTATAACTAATTAGTTTCTCTCACCATAACTTTCTCTTGCTTTAACTTTCTCTCACTATAACTTTCTCTCACCATAACTCTCTCTTGCTATAACTTCCTCTCACTTTAACTTTCTCACCATAACTTTCTCTCACCATAACTTTCTCTCACCATAACTTTCTCTTGCTTTAACTTTCTCTCACCATAACTTTCTCTCACCATAACTTTCTCTCACAATAACTTTCTCTCACCATAACTCTCTCTTGCTATAACTTCCTCTCACTTTAACTTTCTCTCACCATAACTTTCTCTCACCATAACTCTCTCTTGCTATAACTTCCTCTCACTTTAACTTTTTCTCACCATAACTCTCTCTTGCTATAACTTCCTCTCACTTTAACTTTTTCTCACCATAATTCTCTCCTGCTATAACTTCCTCTCACTTTAACTTTCTCTCACCATAACTTTCTCTCACCATAACTCTCTCTTGCTATAACTTCCTCTCACTTTAACTTTTTCTCACCATAATTCTCTCCTGCTATAACTTCATCTCACTTTAACTTTCTCTCACCATAACTTTCTCTCACCATAACTCTCTCTTGCTATAACTTCCTCTCACTTTAACTTTTTCTCACCATAACTTTCTCTTACTTTAACTTTCTCTCACCATAACTTTCTCTCACCATAAATTTTTCTCACCATAACTTTCTCTCACCATAACTTTCTCTCACCATAACTCTCTCTTGCTATAACTTCCTCTCTAACTTTTTCTCACCATAACTTCACCATAACTTTGTTTAACTTTCTCACCATAACTTTCTCTCACCATAACTCTCTTCTATAACTTCCTCTCACTTTAACTTTTCTCTCACCATAACTCTCTTGCTTTAACTTTCTCTCACCATAGCTTTCTCTCTTTATGTTCAGGGTGACGAGGTGTTTAAGGTTATATCTTATTTAATTAATCAGTTATATTTTCCAGGTATTAAATTATTTCTTTATTTAATTAATTTATTCACTTATTTATCTTTATACCTGTGTGTCTATATTCGTCATCGTTAATTAATTCTCTAAGTAATTTGTGTCTGTGATTAAATATTTAGTTTATATCTTCATTAATAATCTAAACACATCCCCTGAGTGTTGGCCAGGATGAGAGCCACTCGAGAAGCCTGGCTCTGTGGCGGCACCTGGCCTCCTGAGTGCTCTGTGGCCCTGGTGGCACCCTGGCTCCATGTGGCTCTCTGGAGTGCCTCTGTGGCCTGGCAGCACCTGTCCCTGTGGCTCTCTGGAGTGCTCCTGTGGCTCTGCACTCTGGCTCTGTGGCTCTCTGGAGTGCCCTGTGGCCTGTTCTGGCTCCTGGCTCTCTGGAGCTCCGGCTCTGGCACCTGGCCCCAGGCTCCTCTGGAGTGCTCCTGGCTCTGGTGGCACTCTGGCTCTGTGGCTCTCTGGAGTGCTCTGTGTCTGGTGGCACCTGGCTCTGTGGCGGCACTCTGGCCTGGTGCGGCACTCTGCTCTGTCGGCACCTGGCTCTGTGGCTCTCTCTGGCTCTGTGGCTCTGGTGGCACTCTGGCCTGGTGGCACCCTGCCTCTGTGGCGGCACTTGGCTTCAGGCTCTCTGCTCTGTGGCTCTGGTGGCACTCTGGCTCTGTATGGCACTCTGGCTCTGTGGCGGCACTTCTGCTCTGTGGCACTCTGGCTCTGTGGCTTGGTGGCACTCTGGCTCTGGTGGCACTTGCCTCTAGGGTTTCTGGAGTGCTTCTGTGGCTTGGTGGCACTCTGGCTCTGTGGTCTCTGGAGTGCTCTCTGGCTCTGGTGGCACTCTGGCTCTGTGGCACTTGGCTCTGTGGCACTCTGGCTCTGTGGCTCTGGTGGCACTCTGGCTCTGGTGGCACTTGCTCTGTGGCTCTCTGGAGTGCTCTGTGGCTTGGTGGCACTCTGGCTCTCTGGGTTTCTGAGTGCTCTGTGGCTCTGGTGGCACTCTGGCTCTGGCACCTGGCCTGTGGCGGCACTCTGGCTCTGTGGCGCACTCTGGCTCTGTGGCTCTGGCTCTGCTGTGGCTTGGTGGCACTCTGCTCTGGTGGCACTTGGCTCTGTGGCGGCACTCTGCTTCTGGTTTCTCTGGTTTCATGGCTCTGGTGGCACTCTGCTCTGTGGCGGCACTCTGGCTCTGTGGCGGCACTCTGGCTCTGTGGCTCTGGTGGCACTCCTGCTCTGGTGGCACTCTGTCGGGTTTCTGGAGTGCTTCGGTTGGCACTCTGCTCTGTGGTTTCTGGAGTGCTCTGTGGCTCTGGTGGCACTTGGTCTCAGGCTTTGGAGTGTTTGTGGCTCTGGTGGCACTCTGGCTTGTGGTTCTCTGAGTGCTCTGTGGTCTGGTCACTCTGGTCTGTGCAGCACTCTGGTCTGTGGCACTTGGTCTCAGGTCTCTGGCTCTGTGGCTCTGGTGGCACTCTGGCTCTGTGGCGGCACTCTGCTCTGTGGCGGCACTTCTGGCTCTGTGGCTCTCTGGCTCTGTGGTCTGGTGGCACTCTGGCTCTGTGGCACTCTGGTCTCTGGCTCTCTGGAGTGCTTCAGGCTCCTGTGGCTCTGGTGGCACTCTGCTCTGTGGGCGGCACTTGCTCTGTGGCTCTGGTGGCACCCTGGCCTCCGGCGGCACCTGGCTCTGTGGCTCTCTGGAGTGCTCCAGGCTCTGGTGGCACCTGGCTCTGTGGCTCTCTGGAGTGCTCTGTGGCTCTGGTGGCACTCTGGCTCTGTGGCGGCACCTGGCTCTGTGGCGGCACCTGGCTCTGTGGCTCTCTGCCCAGGCTCTAGTGGCACTCTGGCTCTGTGGCGGCTCTGGCCTCTGGCTCTGGTGGCACTCTGGCTCTGTGGCTCTGGTGGCACTCTGGCTCTGCCGTGGCGGCACCTGGCTCTGTGGCTCTCTGGAGTGCTCTGTGGCTCTGGTGGCACTCTGGCTTCTGGCTCTCTGGAGTACTGTGGCTCCTGTGGCACTCCTGTCTCAGGCTCTCTTGAGTGCTTCAGGCTCTGGTGGCACTCTGGCTCTGTGGCAGCACTCTGGCTCTGTGGGCACTCTGGCTCTGTTAACTCTGCCCTGTGGCGGCACTCTAGCTCTGTGGCTTGGAGTGCTCTGTGGCTCTGGTGCACTCTGGCTCTGTGGCGGCACCTGCTCTGGTTCTCTGGAGTGCTCTGTGGCTCTGGTGGCACTTGCCTGTATCTGCCCAGGGCTGGTGGCACTCTGGCTCTGTGGCCTCTGTGCCCTGTGGCGCCCTGGCATCTGGAGGCTGTGCACTGGCTCGTGGTCTCTGGAGTGCTCTGTGCGGCACTCTGGTTGGCTCTGAGTGCTCTGTGGCTCTGGTGGCACTCTGGCTCTGGCGGCACTCTGGCTCAGGGTCTCTGAGTGCTCTGGCTCTGGTGGCACCTGGCTCTGTGGCACCCTGGCTCTGTGGCCTCTGGAGTGCTCTGTGGCCTGGTGGCACTCTGGCTCTGTGGCCCGGGCACTCTGGCTCTGTGGCACCTGGCTCTGAGGCTCTCTGGAGTGCCCCGGCCCTGGCACCTGGCTCTGTGGCGCACACCTGGCTCCTGTGGCTCTCTGGAGTGCTCTGTGGCTCTGGTGGCACCTGGTTTCAGGGTCTCTGAGTGCTCTGGCTCTGGTGGCACTCTGGCTCTGTGGCTCTCTGGAGTGCTCTGTGGCTCTGGTGGCACTCTGGCTCAGTGGCTCTCTGGAGTGCTCTGTGGCTCTGGTGGCACTCTGGCTCTGTGGCGCACTTGCTCTGTGGCTCTCTGGAGTGCTCTGTGGCTCTGGTGGCACTCTGGCCCTGTGGCGGCACTCTGGCTCTGTGGCTCTCTGGAGTGCTCCTGCCCCAGGCACTCTGGCTCTGGCACTCTGGCCTGGTGGCACCTGGCTCTGTGGCTCTCTGGAGTGCTCTGTGGCTCCCTGGTGGCACTCTGCCTCAGGCTCTCTGGAGTGCTCTGTGGCTCTGGTGGCACTCTGGCTCTGTGGCGCACTCTGGTCAGGCTCTCTGGAGTGCTTCTGGCTCTGGTGGCACTCTGCTCTGTGGCTTCTGGAGTGCTTCTGGCTCTGGTGGCACTCTCTGGCTCTGTGGTTTCTGAGTGCTTCTGGCTCCTTGGCTCTGGCTCGTGGCACTTGCTCTGTGGTCTCTGGAGTGCTTAGCTTGTGGCACTGCTCTGTGGTTGCCTTCGCTCTCTGGACTCGCTCTGGGCATCTCGGTTCTGAGTGTCTGTGTTGGTGCACTGCTTGTGCGGCACTCTGTCGGTTCTAGTGTCTAGTTGGTGCATTTCTGGTTCTGTGGTTCTGGTGCTTCTGTGCTCTGGTACTCTGGTCGGTTCTGAGTGCTCGTGTCTGCACTCTGGTCGTTCTAGTGTCTGTGTTGTGGCACTTGCTGTTCTGGAGTGCCTGTGCTGGTGGCACTGGTCTGTGGCAGCACTGGCGTGGTCGGAGTGCTGTGGTCTGGTGGCACTCTGGCTCTGGGCACCTGGCTCTGTGGGTCTCTGAGTGCTCTGTGGTTTCAGGCACTCTGGCTCTGTGGGTTTCTGAGTGCTCCAGGCCTGGTGGCACTCTGGCTCTGGTGGCCTCTGGAGTGCTCTGTGGCTCTGGCACTCTGGCTCTGGTGACACTCTGGCTCGTGGCTCTCTGGAGTGCCTCTGTGGCTCTGGTGGCACTCTGGCTCTAACGGCACTCTCACCTGTGGCTCTGTGGAAGGAACTTGAGGAAATTTTGATGAAATCTTTATGATGTAGAAATTGATCAAAGAAAAAAAAAAAAAAAGAGAGAGAGAGAGAGAGACTAATCCACCATCTCTCTCCTCACAGGTCACCAGGCTGCAGGTCAACACACAGGTCACTCAAGTCCACCTGTGATGATGTTCTTTCAGAGTCTAGTAAGAGGGAGGTGGCTCCACCACCTCCTCACACCTGCTGTTCTGCCTCCTCGCTCTCCTCCCACACCAGGTAAGACCACCACCTGTCACCTCCTCCGCACCCCAGGTAAGACCACTCACCTGTCACTCTCTCCCACACACCCTCAGGTAAGACCACCCCACCTGTCACTCTCCTCCCACACCTCAGGTAAGACACCACCTGTCACTCCCCTCCCACACCTCAGGTAAGACCACTCACCTGTCACTCCTCCCCCGCACCTCAGGTAAGACCACCCACCTGTCATCCCTCTCCACACCCTCAGGTAAGACCACCACCTGTCACCTCTCTCCCCACACCTCAGGTAAGACCACTCACCTGTCACTCTCCTCCCACACCCCAGGTAAGACCACTCCACCTGTCACCTCCTCCGCACCTCAGGTAAGACCACTCACCTGTCACTCTCCCTCCCACACCTCAGGTAAGACCACTCACCTGTCACTCTCTCTCCTCCCGCACCCTCAGGTAATGCCCCACCACCTGTCACCTCCTCCCACACCTCAGGGACCACTCACCTGTCACTCTCCTCCCACACCCCCAGGTAAGACCACCACCTGTCACTCTCCTCCCGCACCTAGGAAAGACCACTCACCTGTCACCTCCCTCCTCCAACACCTCAGGTAAGACCACTCACCTGTCTCTCTCCCTCCCACACCCCAGGTAAGACCACCTCACCTGTCACTCTCTCCTCCCACACCTCAGGTAAGACCACTCACCTGTCTCTCTCCTCCCACACCCAGGTAAGACCACCTCACCTGTCACTCTCCTCCCGCACCTCAGGTAAGACCACCACCTGTCACTCTCCTCCTGCACCTCAGGTAAGACCACTCCACCTGTCACCTCCCTCCCACCTCAGGTAAGACCACTCCACCTGTCACCTCTCTCCTCCCGCACCTCAGGTAAGACCACTCACCTGTCACTCCTCCTCCTCCCGCAACTCCCAGACCACCTGTCACTCTCCTCCCACACCTCAGGTAAGACCACCTCACCCGGTCACCTCCTCCCGCAACCTCAGGTAAGACCACTCACCTGTTCACTTATCGTTAATTACCTCTTACTTCTGGTCAATCGAGGGGTGTTTTTTCACAGTATGATTTACAAGGTAAGTTCTCCTAGTACATCCTGGGAAGAAAAAAAGAAAAAATATATATTAATTATGTAACAAAAGGAATGACGACATGATGGTAGTAGTATGTCGAGAGGGAGGGGGGTGAGGGAGGGGGGTAGGGAGGAGGAGGAAGGAGGGAGGGTGAGGAGGGAGGAAACAAAGGTAATATTTTTGCTTGATTTTCTAACCACTTTTACCTCTATGTCCACTATCCCAACCTCTCACTCCCAACATTCTCCCAGCACTCCCCAGCACCCACCCCCAGCACACCCAGCACCCACCCAGCACTCCCAGCACCCTCCCACACCCCAGCACCCCAGCACCCACCCAGCACCCCAGCACCACCCAGCACCCCAGCACCCACCCAGCACCCCAGCACCCACCCAGCACCCTCCCCAGCACCCAGCACCGACCCAGCCCACACCCAGCACCCCAGCACACCCCAGCACCCACCCAGCACCCCAGCACCCACCCAGCACCCCAGCACCCACCCAGCACTCCCAGCACACCCAGCACCCACCCAGCACTCTCCCATCTCTATGCATCTCTCAGTACCACCTCTCGACAAAGGAAGTTACCTGCCCTAATTAACATGTAATAAATTGTTCATCTCACCTGGACAATATAATAATGATCTACAGGTATATATATAGTTTACCTGAGTTAATTAGGATCTTTACTCCTTATACGAGTCTGTGTGTGTGTGTGTGTGTGTGTGTGTGTGTGTGTGTGTGTGTGTGTGTGAAGCTGATAGGAGACTTTAAAGTTATAATTGTATTTTCTACGTTGTTGGTTATTATTATTATTATTATTATTTATTATTATTATTATTATTATTATTATTATTATTATTATTATTATTATTATTATTATTATACATAGAGGCTGTGTTAAAGTGTTGAATTGTGGGGAGGGTTGTAGGATGTGGGAGTTGTAGTGGGGGTTGTAGGAGGTTGTAGTGGGGGTTGTAGGGGGTTGTAGTAGGTTAGAGGGGTTGTAAGAATAAGTGGAGGTACAAACAGTGTAAACAATTATATCAACTCACTATTGACACGGAATTAACTTGTTGTTTACTGAATATCCGGAGGTTGTTGTCGATAACTTCCTCCCCACCTCCTTACCTCTACACCGGCCCCCAACACCCGAAGCCCCCAACACCCGGCCCCCAACACCCGGCCCCAACACCCGGCCCCAACACCTGGCCCCCAACACCCGGCCCCCAACACCCGGTCTCAACACTGGCCCCCAACACCTGGCCCCCAACACCCGGCTCCCAACACCCGCCCCCAACACCTGGCCCCCCAACACCCGGCCCCAACACCCGGCCCCAACACCCCCAACACCGGTCCCCCAACACCCGGGCCCCCCCAACACCTGGCCCCCAACACCTGGCCCCAACACACTGCCCCAACACCCGCCCCCCAACACCTGGCTCCCCAACACCTGCAACACCTGGCCCCAACACCCGGCCCCAACACCCAGCCCCAACACCCCGCCCCTAGTGTCTGTAAACCACCGGATTACGTGATCAAAAACCTCTTACGAATTGTGGAGCTGAGGCTTTGGCTCTGTTACACCCTCCCACCCCTGGGTCTCTGTCTCCCCTGCCCTGTTCACCCCCGACCCTGGCCCACACCCTGGCCCTGTTACACACCCCTGGCCCTGTTGGCCCCCCCCTGGCCCCTGTTGGCCACCCTGGCCCTGTTGGCCACCCTGGCCCTGTTGGCCACCCACCACCTGCCCTGTTGGCCACCCCCTGGCCCCACACACCCCTGTCCTCTGTTGGCCACCCCCAGCCCCACACCCCTGGCCCCAAGCACACCCTGGCCCTGTTGGCCACCCCCCTGGCCCTCATACACCCCTGGCCCTGTTGGCCACCCTCGGTCTCTGTTGGCTACCCCCCTGGCCCTGTTGGCCACCCCTGGCCCTTAGCCCCCCTGGCCCTGTTGGCCACCCCCTGGGTCTCTGTTGGCCACCCCCTTGGCCCTGTTGGCCACCCCTGGCCCCTGTTGGCCACCCCTGGCCCTGCTGGCCACCCCTGGCCCTGTACACCCCCTGGCCCTGTTGGCCACCCCTGGCCCTGTTGGCCACCCTGGCCCCACACACCCTCAGTCCCTGTTGGCCACCCTGCCCTGTTGGCCACCCCCTGGTCTTGCTGCCCCTGCCCTGTGCCCCCCCCCACCCCCCTAACCCCACCCTGGCCCTGTTGGCCACCCCTGGCCCTGTTAACACCCCTGGCCTGTTGGCCACCCCACACCCCTGGGCACACCCTGCTCTGGCCACCCCTGGCCCTGTTGGCCCCCTGGCCTGTTGCCACCCCTGGCCCTGTTGGCCACCCTCACCCCAGCACACCCTGGCCGCTGGCCACCCCTGGCCCTGTTGGCCACCCCTGGTCCTGTTGGCCACCCCTGGCCCTTTGGACCCCTGCCCTTGCCCACCCCTGGCCCTGGTTAATACCCTGGCCCTGTTGGCCACCCTGGCAGTTCACCCCCTGTCCCTGGCCCTGTTGGCCACCCCTGGCCCCTGTTTGCCAACCCTGGCCCTGTTGGCCACCCCTGGCCTGCACACACCCCTGGCCCTGCACACACCCCCCTGGCCCTGTTGGCCCCTGGCCACCCCTGGCCCCACACACCCTGGTCTCTGTTCCACACCCTGGCCCTGTTGTACACCCCTCTGGCCCTGTTGGCCACCCCTGGCCCCTGTTGGCCACCCCCTGGCCCTGTTGCCACCCTGCCCTGTTGGCCACCCCTGGCCCTGTTGGCCACCCCTGGGCCCCACACCCCCAGTTGCACACCCCCTGGGCCTGTTAACCCCTGGCCCTGTTCACACCCCTGGCCCTGTTGGCCTCAGGCCCTGTTGCACACCCCCTGGCCCTGTTGGACACCCCTGCCCTGTTGGCCACCCTGGCCCTGTTGGCCCCTGGCCCACACACCCCTGGCCCCACACACCCCTATGCCTCTGTTGGCCACCCCTGGCCCTCTGTTAGCCACCCCTGGCCCCTGTTGGCCCCCCCCTGGCCCCACACACCCCCTGGCCCTGTTACACCCCTGGCCCTGTTGGCCACCCCTGCCCCACCCCCCCACTCCCTGGCCCCACACCCCTGGCCCTGTTGGCCCCCCCTGGCCCTGTTGGCCACCCCTGGCCCTGTTGGCCACCCCTGGGCTCTGTTGCCACCCTCCCTGACACCCTGGGCCCCTGGCCCCAAAGTACACACACACCACACTCACACCTGAGGTATACACTACACCACACTGAGGCACCACACTACACCACACTGAGGTACACACTACACTACACACACTGAGGCATACACTACACTACACTACACTGAGTATACACACACAAACTACACTGAGGTATACACCACACTACACTCACACTTGAGGTACACTACACTACACCACACTGAGGCATACACTACACCACACGACACTGAGGCATACACTACACAGACACTGAGGTATACATCACACTCACTACACTGAGGTATACACTACACTACACACTACACTGAGGTATACACTACACTACACCACACACTGAGGTATACACTACACTACACTCACTGACTGAGGTGTACACACTACACTACCACAATTAGGCATAACACCACACTTACCTCACACTGGTGCATACACTACACCACACTGCACTGAGGTATACACACCCACACTCACACTGAGGCATGCACACACACACCACACTGAGGCATACACTACACTCACACCACACCACACTGAGGCATACACCACACTCTCACACCACACCACACTGCACTGAGGTATACACTACACCACACAGGCACACTCACACCACACACACTGAGGATGCACCACACCACACCACACGAGGCATCACTACACTCACTACACTGAGGCATACACCACACTACATCACACTGAGGTATACACTACACTACACTACACTGAGGTATACACTACACCAATACACTACACTGAGGTATACACTACACTACACTGAGGTCATACTACACTACACCACACCTGAGGCATACACTACACTCACACTGAGGTATACAATTACACTACACCAGGTATACACTACACTACACTACACTGAGGTATGCTACACTACACCACACACTGAGGTATACACTACACCACACTACACTGAGGTACACCACACCACACCTCACACTGAGGTATACACCACACCACACTACACTGAGGTATAACTACACCGAGGTATACACTCATAACACTGAGGTACACTACACTACACTACTGAGGATACACACTACACTCACCCTGGGGTATACACTACACTACACTACACTGGAGGTATACACTACACTACACTACACTACTCTGAGGTATACACTACACTACACCACACTAGGTGTATACACCACACCACACTGAGGGCTACACTACACTACACTACACTGAGGGCATACACTACACCACACCATACTCTGAGGTATACACTAACTACAACTGGGTACAGAAAAGACTGCATGTCAATCTTCCTTCTGGTTTGTTGACCTGACTTGAGACCCCTAGGAAGACGTCACTTGAGGATCTATCTATCTGGCTGTCTGTCTGTTCTCTGTCTGTCTGTCTGTCTGTTTGTTTCCTGCCTGTCTGTCTGTCTGTCTGTCTGTCCATTTCTTATGTCAAATAAACATAGAACCTAGTGTTAATGGCGCATCCTGACAGACAGACAGACAGACAGGATGAGAGACAGACAGACCACAGACAGACAGATATAGACAGACAGACAGACAGACAGACAGGGACACTCTACCCTGTCAAACTCTAAGGAAACAATTATACCCAATATATACACCTGAGAGCTGGACAAACACACAAACACACAAACAAACAAACAAAAACAAAAAACAAACACATAAACACACAACAAACACACAAACACACAAACAAAAAACAAACAAAACAAACACATAAACACCAAACAAACACACAAACACAAAAAAACAAACACACAACACATAAAACAAACACACAAACACAGAAAAAAACACACAAACACAGAAACAAACACACAAACACAGAAACAAACACACAAACACAAAAACAAAACACACAAACACAGAAACAAACACACAAAACACAGAAACAAACACACAAACACAAAAAACAAAACACAAAAAACAGAAACAAACACAGAAACACAAAAACAAACACACAAACACAGAAACAAACAAACAAACAAAACAAACACACACACACAAAAAAAACACAAAAACAGAAAAACAAAGCAAACACTACGATTACTGTTTTATTTGGGGGCCCATTCTATTAGGGGTCCAGTCTTTTTAGGCCCCAGTTCATGAGTCCCTCAGTTCTACATAGGCCCCAGTCTCATAGGCCTCAGCTCCACTGGCCCAGTTTCTAATAGGCCCTGCCCCACAGGCCCAGTTCCCCACAGGCCCCAGCAGTCTGAGTAGCCCCAGCCCCACAGGGCCCTCAGTTCTAGCCAGCCCAGCCCCACATGGCCCCAGTTCAATAGGGTCCCAGTTCCACAGGGCCCCAGTTCTAATAGGGTCCCAGTTCTAATAGGCCCCAGTCTCCACAGGGCCCCAGCCCCACAGGCCCCAGTCCTAACAGGGCCCCAGTTCTTATTTCTGCTCCAGCCCCACAGGCCCCAGTTCTCAATAGGCCCCAGTTTCCAATAAGCCCAGCTTGGAGCAGGGCCCAGTTCCACAGGCCCAGCCCCACAGCCCAGCTCCCATAGCCCCAGTCCTAACAGGCCCAGCTTCGAGAAAACCCAGTCTCAATAGGCCCCAGTTCCCAATAGGGCCCCGGTGCCCCACAGCCTGCCCTAAAGGCCCCAGTTCTACGAGCCCCAGCCCCTAACAGGCCCCAGCCCTTATTTCCTGGCCCAGTTCTACAGGGCCCCAGTTCCCACAGGGCCCCAGTTCCCCACAGGCCCCAGTCCCTAACAGCCCTAGCCCCACAGGGCCCCAGTTCTAATAGGCCCCAGTTCTTATTTCAGCCTGGAATCTAATAGAGGCCCCAGTTCTCACAGGCCCCAGTTCTAATAAGCCCAGCTTTGAGTAGGCCCAGCTCTAACTAGCCCCACACAGGGCCCAGTCTCCACAGGCCCCAGCCCACAGGCCCAGTTTGAGAGGCCCCAGTTCTAATAGGCCCCAGTTCTGCAGGGCCCCAGCCCCACAGGCCCAGCTCCCAATAGGGCCCCCAGTTCTAACAGCCCCAGCCCAACAGGGCCCAGTTCCTCCTCTGCCCAGTTCCCCACAGGCCCCAGTTCTACAGGCCCCAGTTCCCCACAGGCCCCAGTTCTAACAGGCCCCAGTTCTAATAGGCCCAGTTCTAACAGGCCCAGTTCTAATAGGCTCCAGTTCTAATAGGCCCAGTTCTAATAGGCCCCAGTTCTATTAGGCCCAGTTTCTAACAGGCCCCAGTTCCCCACAGGCCCAGCCTAATAGGCCCCACTCGAAATGGTTAGAAGTTATTGCTTTTGAATACGATCGGTGCTATGCATAATGAGGGAAGCGTATAGGAATTCAAGTTAAGACCGGTCTATTAAGACCAGCCCATTAAGACCAGCCTTATTGAAGATCAGGCCCATTAGACCAGGCCACTTTGTGTGTGTGGTGATGGAGAGTGGGGTGCATGACTGCTACACTATCCTATTGAAGTGTGTGTAGTTGTTAGTGTTCCCTGGGCCAAGACGAGGACCTGCAGGGAATTTAATATTCTTGATAAACACACACACACACACACAATACTCAATAATGACGCCCTCATGTAACGAGATGGCTGGCCCAAGGCCACCTAGGCGTGAATTTGTTATGTGTAGAAGCTGTCGTCAACACAACAACCACACCCTGAGTTAACGAGGTGCATGACCCAGTGTTTAAGGTAAGCTGTCGCCACACAACAACCACAACTTGAGTTAACGAGCTGCATGACCCAATGTCATGAATAGTCCGAGAAGACTGGACAACCGCCAACTGCACTGGCTAAACTATTACCCCAGAACACGATCCGTAAATCGATTAACATCCAGGTCCCCAATTACGGGTAGACAGAGGCAATGGCGTAAAGTAACTTGTCCATAGTTTCACCTGACGGGATCGAACCTATCCTGGCTCGCTTGCTGACCATTACACTACACACACTTATTTTCTTAACTATTTATCTATTTCTTATATCAACGCTATTTACCCATACTGTTTTTGCTATGTTTATATATATTCACCTTAAATTAGTGAAAAACACATTTGTAACATTCATCCCAAATTTATGAATGTTTACCTTTATCTAAAAGTAATGAAATACATTTTTTTTCTCACTCGAGTGTTGAAAAATGTTGTATCATTAAATAATCCCAAATGTTTTATGCAATGTTTCAGAGGTTTAGTAATGTCTGTAATAGTTAGTAATGTTCAGCAATGTTCAGTAATGTTCAGTAATGTTATTCCTCACTAACAACAGAACAACTTTGTGTTAGTTAACAGTGGCAGCACATAATTCGGTTCTTTCACTGACCTGTGAATAGTTACAAACATTTTCTATCCTTTTCTGGTAAATCTGATCTAAATGGTTGTTGTAGATTAGAGAAGAAGTGTGTGTGGTGGGGGGTGTTATGGTGTTATGGTGCTGTGGTGTTATGTGCTGTGGTGTTGCAAAAGGTGATGTTATGGTGTTGTGGTGTGCTGTGGTGTTGTGATGTTATGGTGCTGTGGTGCTGTGTGCTGTGGTTTTGTGGGATGGTGCTATAATAGTGCTGGTGTTATGGTGCTGTGGTGTTATGGAAATGGTGTTATGGTGCTGTGGTGTTAAAGGAAGAGTCGTGTAGGAGGTGTGTAAGGGAAGAAAATGCCAAGATTAGGAGGGCCTGCTGGTGAGGAAGTCCAGATTAGCAGGGCCCCCGGATGTGTAGTGAGTTACTTAAGAGGTGGTTGTTGGCAGGAGGCGAGACAGTGGCTGCTCCTTTAGTGTTTAGGAGGAGGAGAAGGATGAGGAGGCGAGGATAGTGTGAGGTGGGTCAGATGTAGTAGGAATGTTTGTAGAAAACAGGATACTTCTTAAGCCCCTGCCACAGTACTAGTTGAGCGCCAGGTAGTAAATAAAAGACAGAGCAGCAGAAAGGACATAGGTCAGCTGCCGTCATACACGACCCCCCCTCCCCCCACACCCTCCCTCCTCCTTCCCCCTTCCCCTCCTCACCCAAAGCTAGTCTGTGTTGATGTTCGTGAGCTGTAAACAATGATAAGCTGCTAACAACTCTAACCACCTAACCTGACCTAACCTGACCTGACCTGACCTGAACCTGACCTACACCTAACCAAATGACCTGACCTGACCTGACCTGACTCAACAGGACTGATCAATTATCACAATATAAATAAATACATAAAAATAAAAATATGAATGAACAAGAGGAGGAGGAGGGAGGAGGAAAGAGGAGATGGAGGGAGGAGGAGAGGAGGAAGGAGGGAGGAGAGAAGGGAGCAGATGGAGGAGGCAGGAGGAGGAGGAGAGGAGGATGGAGGAGAGGAAGGAAGGAGGAGGAGAAGGAAGGAGGGAGGAAAGGAGGGAGGATGGGAGGGAGGGAGGGCACAGGAGGAGGAGGGCAGGAGGGAGGGAGGGAGGAGACAAGAGGAGGGAGGGTACAGCAACATGTAACTGAATCAGCACACGA
>NW_024752361.1:0-65874 GCF_018991925.1 Homarus americanus
AGAGACTCCCAAACAATCAAACACGTCTGGTTAATTCCTTCACTTTTATATAAGAACACATTCGTCTTCAACTAAACACGATTTCTTTTCAACTTCTCCTAAAAAAATTCATCTTCGACTCGAAGGCTGAAATTCGAGTCCCACTTGAAACGAATAAAATAAAATATATGTGAAGAGAAAATGTAAATAGTGTGTTTGACTGTGTGAGGCTGATGGAAGCAACACTAATTATGCTGTATAATGGGTTGTGTTCAGTAAGGTCAGAGTGATTAGTGGCGCGCGCCATCTATACACGCCCCTACACCCACCACGCCTCCCTCTTGCCCAACTCAACACGCCCACTTAGCTACCCCTACACGCCCCTTACCCTCCCCCCACCATACACCACGCCCCTTGCTGCCTACCCCTTACGCGCCCCCACCCCTCCACACCACGCCCACCCACTCATCGTACACTAATAAGGTGATAAGATTACCTCATCATGACACTGGTGTGAATCAGCATCAGGAACTCACGTTCCCCTGCATCAAGGTGCCCACCCTCACCCACCCTACCTGGCAGCCACTCACCTGCGTATTATACCACCTGACACGGGAAATCACACACACACGGGATGACACGGTAGAACACAGTGCTTGTAAGGTAAATAGAAGCCAGTCTTAATGGGTCCCAACCTTAAACTATTAGGACTGAGGCCCATTAGTATTGAGAGCCGTCAGGATTGGGACTCATTAAGACTGAGGTCTATTAAGACTGGAACCATTAGGCCTGTGGTATCTTTGGACTGAGGCTCATTAGGACTGAGAACCATTGGAAATGTGACCAATTAAAATTGGGGCCCATTAAAACTGGGACCCAATAGGACTGGGGCCCATTAGGACTAGGGCCCATTGGACAGGGGTTCATTTGATAAGATGCCCACCTAGTAAAAGTGCAAAAGAGGGCATGCAAGATTATTCTCTCCCCTTCCTACTCCACATATCAAGAAGCGCTCAACACACTGACCCTTTCGACTCTCACTGACCATCACCACGACCACATCTGCAAATTTGCTAAGAAGCTTCTACACCATCCTCGACACCGGCTCCTACTACCACCTGAGATCCCTAGCCCGAGAATTGCTGTTTGACACCACAACCGCATCCAGCCCATAAGTGCACGAACTGATCGCTATAAGAACAGCCCAGTCCCAACCATTGTAAAAATTATCAATAACTTGTCATAAACCAGTGTATTCACTACCAGTAAATACTACTTCTTGCACTGTCACTATGTTGAAATGCACTGTAGTTTGAGCTTTTCCCCATCTAGTTATTATATATCTTATTTGTATCACTTATGTTACTTGTATATTATTTGTAATTCGAAACCCATTCCCCAAATATGTAACTGTATATTTTCAGCCTTCTGGCTGCCAAGCTCTTTCAATAAACCGTTAATTATTATTATTATTATTATTATTATTATTATTATTATTATTATTATTATTACACTTAATTCTACCAGTTGAATCACAGGTGATGGCCGTCAGCCACGGTAGTTGAACACCAACTCAAAACAAGGGTTCGACTCCCTAATGAGAAAAATGTCCAATAAACAGCATTTCAGGTCGAGTTGTTTACATATTGAATGGGGGACGGCCATCTTGTTTCCCTTTTTCACCGGGGGATTCTGCCGGCCGGTGTCACGACATGGCCGCCGGAGCCCATATAGCCCCTTTGTTACTACTGCTGCCGGATACACCTGTGTTGTAACCATAGGTGTATCTGGCACCTATACACACCTGCCTCGAAGTCAGGTGTGACCACCACCTGTACACACCTGTACATCACACACCACAACACCTTCCACACTCCCAACCAAACTTAAAGCAATTAATATATATCTATAGTGTAACTAACTACACATTACAATACACTGAAATAATAAAACAAAAATATATTCAGAATCTAAGAGAAGTATAGGAGAATAATCCTTAAATACAAACTCTATAAAACTTAATCTTGGTTACACCGCATTTTTTTCAGTAAGACAATATATATAATTACATTGGGCAGTCCATTACCACAAATTACACTGATAAACGGTACGTAATGGATACTGAATTACAAGTCTCATAACTAAGTCTGGCTAAAACAGTGGTAGACATTGTTTAGACATAAGCCAGTTGACTGCTGAGGTGAACATTAAACTAGTATGATAAAAATAGCAACCAATGATTTGAAGATTAATTAATGCAAATGTGAAATACCTAAGAGAATAGCAAATAAATGAAATACACCAACGCGATAAATAAATAAGAATGAATGGAAAATTATTGAACAATAAAATGAAAATAAGAAAACGAATAAACAGTAAAATGAAAATAAGTAAGAATAAAAAAAAGAATAACAATTACTACAATAAAACTAAATAAAACAAAATAAACAGAAAAGAATAAGAAACACAATAAATAAATAACACAGCAACACAAACAACATCATTTACTGTGTTACTTCACATCAACGTGTCCAACATTTGTCTTGACTCCATTTTCGTGAATATAACACACATCCCGGTAAAAAAAAAAAACACCAACGACAACAATAAATAAATAAACATTAAAAATAAATTCAATATATTTTCCCTAAGATTTTTTTTACTACGAAGTCAGGGCAAAAAGTTTGTATACGAATCTTCCTCAACATAATGCGGGGAAGCAGTTCTTTCACCACAGTTATACTCGTAGGTTATACTGTAGAGATCCCCGTGTTCAGAATACAGAGCCACTTATTGACGGTACAGTTACAGCCACTTATTGACGGTGCAGTTACAGCCACTTATTGACGGTACAGTTACAGTCCAAACTTCTTGTACACTTGGGGCGGTTGACAACATGTGAACGCTGCTTGCATTATAAATTGTCAGAATAAAAAACTAAAAAAAAAAATCCGATACTAAGAAAAAACTGAGTAAATTAATGTTAAAATATCAATCTACCTTACCTACATCACCTCCTTAAGTAGATGGTATATTATCCAGCATGTCCAGGGAATACCCGAGGAACCGACTCTATTCAGAGATAGTGAAAAAAGTATCTTGACATTGCAAAGTTTAACTGTAAGCCGAAGGAACGTTTGTAATGTGACTTATTATGTGAAATTGTAACTTGAAATTTTTTGTGAAAAAATATTTCCCTATAAAGTTTGGCAGTAAATGAAGTATTACATCAAGGTGTAACTTGTAGTTCCTTGTGGAGTAAATTACCTAAGTGGACGATACAGCTACTCCAGGGTGTAAGACCTAGAGTAGAAAGTCTTAAGACCTTACCTGAGGTTGAAAGACTCTTATAGTGGAACGTCTTAGGTATTGAAACTTTAATTACAGTAAATAAAATATAATATACCTAAACATTCCTTCACCTGGCGACAACTAATGATACAGGTGGTGTAATAGCTCTTTAAAATTCCTCCGTTTGATATAATAATGACCACACATGAACTTATAATGTGCAATATCTTGATAACACATTAGCTGCAACATTACACATAGTCCAGTGTATGTGTAGTGAGGGACATCTACCTAAATGAGTTACAGAATGTGGAGTTGAGGCAAAAAAATGTTGGGACATGTTTGAGATCATCAGTTGAGCCAAACGTTTATACTCAATATTGTTTTAATGGTATTTTAGAGCGACCGAAAAATGTAAACAAAATGGCCGGCTAGGCTCGGGGGATCCACGAGTCCTCTTATGAAGGATCGACAATAAATGAAAACAAATCAGATTAATTTAAACACATTTCCAAGAGTATTAGATCCTGTAAAGAGAGAAAATTAATACTTGATATTTGTAGAAGCTTTTTTTTTTCGTCCGTTTTCGTCTTGGTTAAAACAATTGTGGTGGTGTTACCTGTTCCAAACGGTAGACATCAAGGAAATGGATCAAGACCTTAATACTCAAAGGTACACATGATGATTTGTTCCCAAGTCCGAGGATATACTTCACAAAACAGATTAACTTTAGGACACAATGATGGCGAACAAAATAACATCAACATTGCGTACAGCACATATCTTGCTTTGACTCTTAACTCTTGTAATTTTTCGTAATGTTAGTGAATGAAATTGAGATTCTGGGCATATTTTCCTGTTTTTCTTTCTAATCAAGTGTAAAGGAAGATGTACTGTTTATTGATGGATTTGGTGATGTCTTAATAGTGTATTAGTGTGTTAATATTACACAGGTTTGGTATAGTGGTGACGGTAATGTAGTGTAGTAAGATTTTAACACATGGAGGTGAATTTGTCTTTTATGTTGAGGATTTAAGAACATAAGAACAGCTGAGGATTTAAGAACATAAGAACATAAGAAAATAAGGAGTCTGCAATAGGCCGGTTGGCCTGTGCATGACAGCTCCTGTCGAGAGTTACTACCACTCTCTATCATCCATGAATCTATCTAGCCTCCTTTTGAAACTTTCCAGAGTTCCCGCACTTACTACAAAGTTGCTAAGCTTGTTCCACTCGTCCACCACCCTATTTGTGAACCAGTTTCTTCCTATCTCCCTCCTAAACCTAAACTTATCCAACTTGAATCCGTTGCTCCGAGTCCTATCCTGCTCGGATATTATAAGAACTTTATCTATATCCCCTTTATTGATTCCTTTCACCCACTTAAATACTTCTATCATATCTCCCCGCACTCTTCGTCTTTCTAGGGAATGCAAGTTAAGTTTCTGTAACCTATCCTGATATGGAAGGTTTCTAAGTCCCGGAATCATTTTTGTCATTCTTCGCTGCACCGACTCTAGTGAATTTATATCCATTCTATAATAGGGGCACCAGAACTGAACCGCATAATCGAGGTGCGGCCTGATTTGTTAAAGGGAAGATCTGGTGGACGGGGATAATTGTCTGGTTGTGATGGACACGGCTCACCTAACCTAACCCAATCTAACCTAACCCAACCCAACCTAACCCAACCTAACCCAACCCAACCTAACCTAACCCCTATATATGTGTGAGATAAGGTTCTGATTCAAGAACAAGATGCACAAGTTCGAATCCAAATTGAGCTGTAGGGTTTGTTGACTAATTCGGGGCTTCACATTCATAAAACTCTCAAATGGGATACGACTAAACCCGAAGCCCCATCTTCCGTCGGTCGGTCGTTGGTGTCAGGTCAAAGTTCAGTTTGTAGTTCACCTCCTGTGATATGTGTCATTTATCGAAACGAAACATGAGGTTAACGTGAAAACAAAACCTCGAAGCAACACGTATAAACAGGGTCGAGTTTTCATCGGATTTTACGTCATGAAATTTTCCATCTTGAGAGAGAGAGAGAGAGAGAGATTGATTGATTGATTCCGATGCTGAAATTAACACTAAAATTTTATACTGTAAATGAGATAAATGCAGGTAAGGTTGGCGTATGGAATTATTGAAGGACGATCACAGAAATGTTTTACCTGTTTCCTGTGATGTAAGTCCAAAATGGTGTTAATTGTCATGGGTTTATACGTCCAAAATGTTCTTCATATCGTAGGGTTTTACATCCAAATATGCCATCCAAGTCCATATGTCCATTCATCCAGTTAGCTGTTTATCCATCCACCGATTCACCCACCTACCCATCTCTCATCCCATTCAGTCACCCATCTACCCATCTATCCTCCCATTCAGTCTCCCATCCATCCATCCATCCATCCATCCATCCATCCTTCCATCCATCACACGAGGAATAGAATGACCCACTTATAATTTTTCTCTTTCCTGCTGCACTAAGGATCAACCACCCAGAGTGGTATAGCTACCCTGAGTAAGTACACTCTGTATTCCTCCTTTACTCTATTGTGGGTGTAGGTGGTGGGTAGTGTGTGTTTGTGGGTGTAGAACGTGGATAGTAGGTTTGTTTGTGGGTGTAGGGCGTGGATAGTAGGTTTGTTTGTGGGTGTAGGGCGTGGATAGTAGGTTTGTTTGTGGGTGTAGGGCATGGATAGTAGGTTTGTTTGTGGGTGTAGGGCGTGGATAGTAGGTTTGTTTGTGGGTGTGGGGCGTGGATAGTAGGTTTGTTTGTGGGCGTGGGGCGTGGATACGTGGATAGTAGGTTTGTTTGTGGGTGTAGGGCGTGGATAGTAGGTTTGTTTGTGGGTGTAGGGCGTGGATAGTAGGTTTGTTTGTGGGTGTAGGGCGTGGATAGTAGGTTTGTTTGTGGGTGTGGGGCGTGGATAGTAGGTTTGTTTGTGGGTGTGGGGCATGGATAGTAGGTTTGATTGTGGGTGTAGGGCATGGATAGTAGGTTTGTTTGTGGGTGTGGGGCGTGGATAGTAGGTTTGTTTGTGGGTGTAGGGCGTGGATAGTAGGTTTGTTTGTGGGTGTAGGGGCGTGGATAGTAGGTTTGTTTGTGGGTGTAGGGCGTGGATAGTAGGTTTGTTTGTGGGTGTAGGGCGTGGATAGTAGGTTTGTTTGTGGGTGTAGGGCGTGGATAGTAGGTTTGTTTGTGGGTGTAGGGCGTGGATAGTAGGTTTGTTTGTGGGTGTGGGGCATGGATAGTAGGTTTGTTTGTGGGTGTAGGGCGTGGATAGTAGGTTTGTTTGTGGGTGTAGGGCGTGGATAGTAGGTTTGTTTGTGGGTGTGGGGCGTGGATAGTAGGTTTGTTTGTGGGTGTGGGGCGTGGATAGTAGGTTTTTTTGTGGGTGTGGGGCGTGGATAGTAGGTGTGTTTGTGGGTGTAGAGCGTGGATAGTAGGTATGTTTGTGGGTGTAGAGCGTGGATAGTAGGCATGTTTGTGGGTGTAGGGCGTGGATAGTAGGTATGTTTGTGGGTGTAGGGAGTGGATAGTAGGTTTGTTTGTGGGTGTTTGGGAGTGGATAGTAGGTATGTTTGTGGGTGTAGATACATACATTGTTAAGAGGAATAAATCAAAATGGGAAGAAGATTAAGATAAATATACTGATGATTAATGGTACAGGTGAGTTAATAAAATTGATATAAATAGATAAATACAGTAGATAGATAGATAGATAGATAGATACAGTAGATAGATAGATAGATAGATGTAGATGATTGTATGTTTTGTATACCGCAAGAGTAACTAAATATTCCTGTACCTGTATTTTCTTTCAGTTACAAAATACACAGGATTATAAATATGAGTATGCACATTGCACATCAGGTGTTACAGTCAGTGGTAATATTTTGTAATACTCTTAAGTGATGAGGTAACAGAGGAAATAGACGGATACTAACGGAGAGTTTTTGTAGAATTAGACAGACATTCAGACAGTAAAACTTCTTCCGACAATACAAATTTTGACGGTGGAATTTATACACGAGAGTGTATGGATAATTATGATGAGCTGAATTATGACATCTACGTCTGATAATCAGTTGTTTAGAATGGATTATTATTATTTTTGTTGAGTTATTTAACAGTTCGAGAAAAGGTTTATTATGGTACTATGTCCTATTATCACACAAAGTCATAATTGAAGTAAAATAACCAATTATACTGTATTATTTTAGACAATACATAAGAACATAAGAACATAAGAATGGAGGAAACTGCAGCGGGCCTATTGGCCCATACTGGGCAGTCCCGTTTACACCCAACCCCTATTGCTCATATGAGCATCCAACCTATGTTTGAAGCAATTCAGCGTATTCGAGTTAATGATGATATTTGGTAACTTGTTTCATTCATCCACTACTCTGTTTCCAAACCAGTGTTTACCTATTTCACGCCTAAATCTAAATTTGTCTAATTTAAAACCATTGTTACGAGTTCGCTCCTGGTTGGATAGTTTGAGTACCTTTGTAATGTCCCCTTTGTTTAGCCCTGCCTTCCACTTATACACCTCTATCAGGTCGCCCCTCGCTCTACGTCTCTCGAGGGAGTGCAAATTAAGATGCTTTAACCTGTCTCTATACTCAAGGTTCCTAATGCCCGGGATTAGTCTTGTCATTCTCCTCTGAATTCTTTCCAAGGATTCTATATCCATTCTGTAATACGGTGACCAGAACTGAACTGCGTAATCCAGGTGTGGTCTCACAAGAGCAAGATACAGTTTTAGGATGACCTCGCTAGTCTTGTAACTAACACTCCTTTGTATGAACCCAAGTACTTTATTAGCCTTGTTACGAGCAAAAACACATTGTTTACTTGGCTTAAGGTTCCTACTTATCATTACTCCTAAATCTCTCTCGCAGTCGGATTTCTCTATGGCATCGTTGTTCATCTGGTATCTGGTTTCCCTGTTTACATCTCCTATACTGAGTACTTTACATTTGTAGACGTTGAATTTCATCTGCCATTTTTCAGACCATTCGAAAAATTTGTTTAGATCTTCCTGTAGTTTTGCCGAGTCCTCGTCAGATTTGATAACACGTCCTATTTTAGTGTCATCAGCAAATTTACTTATGTTGCTGTCAATGCCGATATCTATGTCGTTTATGTATATAATAAATAATAGTGGTCCAAGTACTGAGCCTTGGGGAACTCCACTTGTGACGTTGCTCCAATGGGACTTAGTGCCGTTAATGCTCACTCGCTGTTTCCTGTCCTGTAACCACGCCCTAATCCATTTAAGGATGTCACCTTTGATGCCATGAGCTTCTACCTTTCTAATTAGTCTTTCGTGGGGGACTCTGTCGAAGGCATTGCTAAAGTCGAGATAAACCACATCATAATTGTGCCCCTCGTCCACCGATTCGAAAACTGATGAAAAGAATGTTAATAGTTTAGTTAGGCAAGAACGTCCGCTTGTGAAGCCATGCTGGGAATCATTGATCAATCGGTGCTTCTCCAGGTGATTTCGAATAGAGTTTGAAATGATTGCTTCCAGTAATTTGCCTACTATTGATGTTAGACTGATTGGGCGGTAGTTAGAGGATAGTGATCTATCCCCCTTCTTGAAAATCGTATTACATTCGCTATCCTCCAGGATTCTGGTACTACACCTGTTTTTAATGACATGTTAAACAACTTTGCTAAGGGCATACTAAGCTCTTCCTTACATTCCTTTAATACTCTGGCAAATATCTCATCGGGACCAGGTGACTTATTAGGCTTTAGTTTGTCTATTTGCTTACTAACATCGTTACTAGTCACTACTATCTCACTTAATTTGTTTTCTTCACTATCTCTGAATAGAGTCGGTTCCTCGGGTATTCCCTGGACATGCTGGATAATATACCATCTACTTAAGGAGGTGATGTAGGTAAGGTAGATTGATATTTTAACATTAATTTACTCAGTTTTTTCTTAGTATCGGATTTTTTTTTTTTAGTTTTTTATTCTGACAATTTATAATGCAAGCAGCGTTCACATGTTGTCAACCGCCCCCAAGTGTACAAGAAGTTTGGACTGTAACTGTACCGTCAATAAGTGGCTGTAACTGCACCGTCAATAAGTGGCTGTAACTGTACCGTCAATAAATGGCTGTAACTGTACCGTCAATAAGTGGCTCTGTATTCTGAACACGGGGATCTCTACAGTATAACCTACGAGTATAACTGTGGTGAAAGAACTGCTTCCCCGCATTATGTTGAGGAAGATTCGTATACAAACTTTTTGCCCTGACTTCGTAGTAAAAAAAATCTTAGGCAAAATATATTGAATTTATTTTTAATGTTTATTTATTTATTGTTGTCGTTGGTGTTTTTTTTTTTACCGGGATGTGTGTTATATTCACGAAAATGGAGTCAAGACAAATGTTGGACACGTTGATGTGAAGTAACACAGTAAATGATGTTGTTTGTGTTGCTGTGTTATTTATTTATTGTGTTTCTTATTCTTTTCTGTGTATTTTGTTTTATTTAGTTTTATTGTAGTAATTGTTATTCTTTTTTTTATTCCTACTTATTTTCATTTTACTGTTTATTCGTTTTCTTATTTTCATTTTATTGTTCAATAATTTTCCATTCATTCTTATTTATTTATCGCGTTGGTGTATTTCATTTATTTGCTATTCTCTTAGGTATTTCACATTTGCATTAATTAATCTTCAAATCATTGGTTGCTATTTTTATCATACTAGTTTAATGTTCACCTCAGCAGTCAACTGGCTTATGTCTAAACAATGTCTACCACTGTTTTAGCCAGACTTAGTTATGAGACTTGTAATTCAGTATCCATTACGTACCGTTTATCAGTGTAATTTGTGGTAATGGACTGCCCAATGTAATTATATATATTGTCTTACTGAAAAAAATGCGGTGTAACCAAGATTAAGTTTTATAGAGTTTGTATTTAAGGATTATTCTCCTATATTTCTCTTAGATTCTGAATATATTTTTGTTTTATTATTTCAGTGTATTGTAATGTGTAGTTAGTTACACTATAGATATATAATAATTGCTTTAAGTTTGGTTGGGAGTGTGGAAGGTGTTGTGGTGTGTGATGTACAGGTGTGTACAGGTGGTGGTTACACCTGACTTCGAGGCAGGTGTGTATAGGTGCCAGATACACCTATGGTTACAACACAGGTGTATCCGGCAGCAGTAGTAACAAAGGGGCTATATGGGCTCCGGCGGCCATGTCGTGACACCGGCCGGCAGAATCCCCCGGTGAAAAAGGGAAACAAGATGGCCGTCCCCCATTCAATATGTAAACAACTCGACCTGAAATGTTGTTTATTGGACATTTTTCTCATTAGGGAGTCGAACCCTTGTTTTGAGTTGGTGTTCAACTACCGTGGCTGACGGCCATCACCTGTGATTCAACTGGTAGAATTAAGTGTAATAATAATAATAATAATAATAATAATAATAATAATAATAATAATAATAATAATAATAATAATAATAATAATAATAATAATAATAATAATAATAATAATAATAATAATAATAATTAACGGTTTATTGAAAGAGCTTGGCAGCCAGAAGGCTGAAAATATACAGTTACATATTTGGGGAATGGGTTTCGAATTACAAATAATATACAAGTAACATAAGTGATACAAATAAGATATATAATAACTAGATGGGGAAAAGCTCAAACTACAGTGCATTTCAACATAGTGACAGTGCAAGAAGTAGTATTTACTGGGAGTGAATACACTGGTTTATTACAAGTTATTGATAATTTTTACAATGGTTGGGACTGGGCTGTTCTTATAGCGATCAGTTCGTGCACTTATGGGCTGGATGCGGTTGTGGTGTCAAACAGCAATTCTCGGGCTAGGGATCTCAGGTGGTAGTAGGAGCCGGTGTCGAGGATGGTGTAGAAGCTTCTTAGCAAATTTGCAGATGTGGTCGTGGTGATGGTCAGTGAGAGTCGAAAGGGTCAGTGTGTTGAGCGCTTCTTGATATGTGGAGTAGGAAGGGGAGAGAATAATCTTGCATGCCCTCTTTTGCACTTTTACTAGGTGGGCATCTTATCAAATGAACCCCTGTCCTAATGGGCCCTAGTCCTAATGGGCCCCAGTCCTATTGGGTCCCAGTTTTAATGGGCCCCAATTCTAATTGGTCACATTTCCAATGGTTCTCAGTCCTAATGAGCCTCAGTCCAAAGATACCACAGGCCTAATGGTTCCAGTCTTAATAGACCTCAGTCTTAATGAGTCCCAATCCTGACGGCTCTCAATACTAATGGGCCTCAGTCCTAATAGTTTAAGGTTGGGACCCATTAAGACTGGCTTCTATTTACCTTACAAGCACTGTGTTCTACCGTGTCATCCCGTGTGTGTGTGATTTCCCGTGTCAGGTGGTATAATACGCAGGTGAGTGGCTGCCAGGTAGGGTGGGTGAGGGTGGGCACCTTGATGCAGGGGAAGGTGAGTTCCTGATGCTGATTCACACCAGTGTCATGATGAGGTAATCTTATCACCTTATTAGTGTACGATGAGTGGGTGGGCGTGGTGTGGAGGGGTGGGGGCGCGTAAGGGGTAGGCAGCAAGGGGCGTGGTGTATGGTGGGGGGAGGGTAAGGGGCGTGTAGGGGTAGCTAAGTGGGCGTGTTGAGTTGGGCAAGAGGGAGGCGTGGTGGGTGTAGGGGCGTGTATAGGAGGCGGGAAGTGGTGATGGCGCGCGCCACTAATCACTCTGACCTTACTGAACACAACCCATTATACAGCATAATTAGTGTTGCTTCCATCAGCCTCACACAGTCAAACACACTATTTACATTTTCTCTTCACATATATTTTATTTTATTCGTTTCAAGTGGGACTCGAATTTCAGCCTTGGAGTCGAAGAGGAATTTTTTTAGGAGAAGTTGAAAAGAAATCGTGTTTAGTTGAAGACGAATGTGTTCTTATATAAAAGTGAAGGAATTAACCAGACGTGTTTGATTGTTTGGGAGTCTCTATCTCTCACACTCGAGTCCAAGATGTCCCCTTGAGGACGGTGTTCGTGTAGCGTCGTCAAACTCGCTCTTGGTTTTTATTCAGCAGGAAGAGCTACACCCGCCACCTGGTGTTGGCCGTGTCTGGTGACCATCATATTAACAAGGCCGCTCTCTCGTGCCTTGTCCACACGCCACCCCCCACCTCCATATTGTACCGTTTTGTCCTTTATTAACGGTGGTGTTACTACAGGCAGCGTGGTGTGGGGGGAGGGCCGCTGCTTCACATTGTTCAGTCTTTGACGTGTAACACAAAACGTGAGATGTTGTGGTCCTTCACTACCTCACAACACACACACATCTCCTAGTTACCACATGCTGTTGTTATTAAAGCTCCACCAATGAGTACGCGTCGCTGTCTCGTCCTTTGCTCCGCCGACCATTACAGTGTGTAGCTGTAGGACTCGCCGCCGTGTTTGTTTCATGTAGCGACACTAAACTCCCGGAAATTTGTAGGTGTTAAGCTGGAGCGTTTGAGCTGTTGTTGTCGTGGTGGTGGTTGTTGGGGATTACTGGCCTCTTCGCCATTGGGCTATTTCGGCCGAAGCTGATGTCTTCTTTCTTCTTCTAATCTTGGTCTTCTTTCTTGCTACAACTAATCTGATGTTCTTGTTTCTTCTTTTTTGTTATTCTTGTGTTCTTCTTGTTCTTGGTATTTTGGTTACTTCTTTCTTCTTGTTGTTTTGTGGGATGAATTATGGTATGCATGAGTGATATGATGGTGAGTTAGTGACAGACCAGATGAAATGGCTTGTCAGGTGACTGGTTTCTCTGTGATTTTTTTATTTATTTTTAATATTTTTTATTTTTGTAGCCCGTGTCTTTTTGTTTGAATATGTGTTGGTGGGTGTCAGTTTAACTTGATAAATGTGAGTGTTGTATGTAATGATAAGGTTGGTGATGTGTTTCTAATGTTGTATGTTTTAATTATTGTTTTATTCATTTTTATTTTTTTATAAGGCATGGTTACATATATATAGTTGATATAAAAGAGTTCATGCGTGTGTCAATCATAACATGCCGATAAGATGGGTCTCCTTGAGGAAGGTTATTACAGCGTCACTTATGGTGACATCATCTTGCAATAGTTTGGGTACAGTCAGCACGAAGCCTTGCTCGGCAGCTAGGATCACCAGCTGCCGGCGCTCTGGTTCGTACTGGCTGCACTCAGTCAGAATATGTCTGATGGATAGAATTAGGTTACAAGTGGCACAGATAGGTGGGAAGGACTTGTCAAGATAGGCCCCTAGGTGGGTCAGATAGGTACAGTTCAGCCTTAGTCTGGCGAGAACGACCTCTTCCCTCCTATTCTTTCTATATGCTGAGGGCCAGTTTCCTATGTTAGTCTTCCAGGTGTTGTGGAGATTTAACCTAGTCCATTCAAGTTGCCACTTTCCAAATGTATATGTCTTCCCCAAGGAGAGACACGACTGAGTCTCCCAGGGTACATTGGTTGTCTCCCCGAGACCCACAGTCGCTCTTGCTAGTCTGTCTGCCTGTTCATTGCCCCAAATGTTACAATGCCCAGGCACCCACACCAGCACAATATTCTTGGCACACTCATGTAATTTATTAATAATGTTGCCCTGTATCTCATTGCTGGTAGTATCACCACCTTGAATTGCTTTAAGAGCTGACATTGAATCTGAAATGACAGCGACATCATTGACATTGCTTGTTATTGCGATGTCAATGGCTCTACTTATTGCGAACATTTCTGCAGAGAATATGGTTGTGTGCCGCGGCAGGCGGGAGCTCCACTCCCCGTCTCTGCTCCAGATACCGGCTCCGACGTTGTCGTCAGTCTTGGACCCGTCGGTGTACACGTGAGTATAGGCGCTGAATCCTTCAAGAAATTGATAGAAAAGTTGCCTCAGGAGCTCAGGATGAAAGTCATTCTTCGCTCCCGGAAGCCACGATGTTTCCACATGGAAGTTGGGGTTCTCCCATGGCGGACACAACGGTGGAACGTATCTATCAACGTCTCCGAGATGGATACCAGCACCCTGGCACAAGGTCTGGAGGCGGACAACCGAGGACGGGGACCTACGCAGCTGCAGGAAACGGAATTTAGCAACAGCACACCAACCTGGGTGGCCTGTGCCGCGCTTCCTAGCCGTACTCAACCCGTACCTTAGCGTCAACATGTCCCTCCTGATGTGAAGTGGAGGGACGTGGGCCTCAACCTCTAGTTTACCTACACGTGTACACCTGAAAGCACCCAGACATAGACGAAGGCATCGGTTCTGTATTCTGGTTAGCTTTGCGAGTGTGGTGTCGCATGCCGAGGCATACAACTGGCATCCATAATCAAGTTTTGATCTGATCAGGGTCTTATACACCATTAATAAAGATTTCCTATCGGCTCCCCATGTAGTACCTGATAAAACTTTCAGGATGTTTGTGACTTTGAGACATTTACTTTCAAGTTCGTTAATGTGGTTTTTCCACGTTAATTTCCGGTCAAAATGAACACCAAGAAATTTTACTGAAGTTTGAAATTTAATAGGAGTATCATTTAATTTTAATACTGGATTTCTAACGTCACGTTTCTTAGAGAAGACTACTCCTACTGTCTTCTCAGCTGAAAACTTAAATCCCCATTGTATTGCCCACTCTTCCGCGGCTTTTAGGCCGGTTTGCACCCTTTGTGCAGATACCCTCTCATCTCGAGAGGAGCGCCAGATTGCGCAATCGTCAGCAAACAAGGAGAATTTGAGGTCACTTAATCTGGGGGCTGGTGTTAGGAAATCATTAATCATTATAAGGAATAAAATTGGGCCCAAAACGCTACCTTGTGGAACTCCATTTTCAAAGACAAATGTGTCTGACTTTACGTTACCTTTTAATTTGACGGAAAAAGTCCTGTCTTGCAAAAAATTACTAATAAAAATTGGCAAATTACCTCTCAGACCCAAGGCGTGGAGCTTCATCATGAGGCCAGTCCGCCATGTCATGTCGAAAGCTTTTTCTATGTCTAAGAATACTGCAGTTAATGTTTCTTTACTGCAAAGAGCTTTTGAGATGTCAGTTTCAAGACTTATTAAATGATCTAGTGTGCTTCTACCTTGGCGGAAACCACACTGTCGATCATTCAATAAGTTGTTACTTTCCAAAAAATAAATTAGTCTACGCTTTATCATACGTTCCATGACCTTACACAGACAGTTTGTGAGCGAAATCGGACGGAATGATTTGGTGTTGTTCGGGCATTTGTCCCTCTTCGGGATCGGTACGACATGGGCAAAGTGCCATGAGTTTGGAAACGTTCTGGACGTCCAGATCTCATTGTACACTTCTAGCAATTTGTCCAGGTTTCCCTGGTCAAGGTGCTTAATCATCTCGTATCGTATACCGTCAGGTCCAGGAGTAGAGCCCTTGCCCTTATTAATAGCAAAGGAAAGCTCCTCTGGGGAAAATGCTCGATTGTAGCCCTGTTCGTCCCCGTTCTCGAAGTCGAGATGCAAGAGCTCAGCACGATCACGGAACACGCCGAAGCGTGGATCATGATTGGCGGAGCTACTGGCATCTGCAAACTTCTGGCCTAGTGTGTTGGCAATGGCCTGGGGTTCGTCGAGAATCCGTCCTCCACTACTCACCTGTGGGATAAAACTCCCTCCTCCTTTGGATCTGACCCGGTTTATAGCCGACCATACCTCAGAGGAAGGGGTATCCTTGTTGATAGTGGAGACGAACGCCCGCCAAGACTCTCTCTTACACTCCCTGAGAACCCTCCTAGCCTTGGCTCTAGCTTTTTTATATTCGATTAAGTTAACAAGTGATGGAATTCTATTGAATAAACGACATAGCCTATTTCGCTCACAGACCACTCGTCGGCAGTCTGGTGTCCACCATGGAACTCCAGGCCTGTGGGTTTTTGCAGAAGTCTTAGGAATTGTTAAGTCTGCTGCGTGTATTATAGCTTGTTGTATGTGTGTAATTTTGGTGTTGATGTCTTGTCCAATGGTATCTATACGAACGGCTCCTGAGTAGGCCCTCCAGTCTGCCTTCCTAAGGTTGTAGCGCACCTCGGGAGTAGCCGTTGGGGCGCCACACTCATAAGAAATGCAGATCGGAAAATGGTCGCTACCCAGAGAGTCGTCGTATGTAGAAAATTTACAATCTAATAGCAAGGCAGCATCAACTATAGAAAGATCTATAGCTGACGCTGTGCCAAGTCGTTCATCCACTCGAGTCGCACTACCGTCATTCAGAAGAGACAAGTTGGAGTTGAGGATAGCTGCAGCCACCTGCTCTCCCCTCCCGTCACTCCGGACACTGCCCCACCGCAAATGGCGAGCATTGAGGTCGCCGAGGATCATTTTCTTTCCTGGCAGTTGGTTAAATAGCTCCTCAAGCTCACCATCGTCAATGAGCCCGCCCGGAGGACAGTATAGTGAACAGATGGCAACATAGCCAGTCCGAATCTTAACTCTGCACGCCACAGCCTGCAGGTTCACGTTCAGATTGACTCTTTGTTGGGCGAATGAACTCCGAATGTATAGGGCTACCCCCCTTAGGTTGTCTCCCCTGTAGGACGTGTAGTTGTCAAATACAGGTGGGTCGTCGTGACCCGCAAGTAGCGTCTCTTGTAGGCAAAAAACGTCCGGCCGAAATAATGACTTTAGTAAATGAAATTGAGCATTTTTATTCCTAGCACCTCTGCAATTCCACTGGATGATATTGAATTTTAAGTCTGAGAGTTGATATGGTCAGCGTTTTGGGCTTTATTTTTCTTTCCTCTTGTATTTGGGGGGGAAAAAGGGTCCTGGGAAGGATCCCCCACATCAGGTGAGCAGTCTCCCAGCTCCAAGGAGCCAGTACTCTGCTCGGCAGGGGCTCCCTGCCCCAGGGGTGTTCCGAGAAAGTGAAACATCGGTTGTGGTGATGAGTCCCTTCTCAAGTTTTCTTTCGAAAGCGTTCTCCTCACTACGTTGGGGTATGTAATGTCGAGTGTCTGTTTGGGTTTTGTGGTCAGGGATGACGTTTTTTTGGATTCGGTCTCGTTATTAGTCATAGTTGTAGTTGTCTTTGTATTCTGGTCTTTAGCGTCTGTGGTTGGATAACCGGTGATTGTGGAGTCAGTCTGTGTTGCAATGGTCCTGGTCTCAGTCTGCGTTCCAGTGGTGCACATTTTGGGAGGTGAGGTATTTTTGGATACAGCGGATGCAAAGGACATTCCAGGTGTTGGTGTCTGCAAGGACAACTCCACCTCCCTCTTAGCCTCCATGTAGTCCAAATTTTTCTCTGCTCTCACTTTACTGATCTCATACTCCCTCAGGTAGAAAGGGCACTTCCTGTCTGAGGCAGCATGTTGACCGGAGCAGTGGTAGCATATTTCCTCCGTTTGAGTACAGTCATCGTCCCTGTGTCCGGTCTGAGCACATTTGGAGCATACCTGGGTGTTACGGCAGGCCTTACCAGTGTGTCCAAACCTTTGGCAGTTAAGACAACGCATTGGGAATTGGATGTATGTTTTGGTCTGGACCCTCTCATATCCTACCAGGACATGATTGGGCCTAACAAGTCCGTCAAAGGTGAGTACCGCTGTAGTTGATCGTTTTCGTTCACCGTCTGTGGTCTTCCTATTAAATACGTAAGCATCGACGACTCCTTGATCTTTCATGTAGTACTTAATTTCGTCATTAGTCAACCCCTGGAATTCGTAGCTGTTAACTACAGCCTTACAGGTGTTGAGAAATGCTGGGATATACGGTTCCACTGTTGTTGAATGAAAAGTTTTAAGATTCAAGGCGTCCCTCATTTGCTTTGCGTCTTTAACGGTTACTTGGAGTTCGCCTTTTCTTGTCTTTCGGACTTTCTCCACGTCCCCTATCTGATCCTTAATGGCCTTCTGAATGATGAACCCATTAATTTGGTCAAACGAGGTAGACGTGTCAAGAGTCCGAAAGTGGATTACTCGGGCCTTCTCAGCTGATACTTGTATGTTTTGTCTTTGTTGTGTTGCTTGGTCAGTAGCCGTTTCATTGTCAGAGTTTGTCGTTGGTCGTGGCAGTCGTGGGTCATGATTGGGCTCCCGCCTCTGCCTGTCCCTGCCTGGACGAGCAGAGGGGGGCTTGGTGTTTCCCCTCCCCGAGGGCATGGTTGGGGTGGCTGGGAACCACCCCTTGGGTACAGCTTTGCTTGTTTAATTACATGTATGGTTTTGGTGCACTAAGGTTATGCAAGGCCCTCAGTGCAAAAAAAAAATACTTTTACTTAAGGACGACCCCCGAACAGTGGTGTGCCTGCACGATCACAGACGTCACTGCTGGATTGGCCCAGGTTTTCCCCGACCCCCACTGGAGACACACAATCCCACTCCGTGAGGTGCGCACCACTGGGGGGGCTCTAGCACGAATACTGAATTATGAAAATTCAGCAGGTGCCTCGGCCAGGGTAAGTATTAGAAAAAAGAAGTAAGAGAGAAAGCCCTCCTACCACGTCAGGAAGGACAACAGTTAGCGCTTCCCTCGCAGTTGTGTGGGTCACTCACACTAACTGTGGGGAGGGAATGCTAAGGTTGTCAGTCCTGGGCGCTCGTGAGGTGTCAAAAATTGTAAGTGACAGAGCCACTTTTAAAATGAATTGATGAATGATGAAATGTTTCAATGCTTTGAATAGCAAGAACAAGTGCAAGTGCTATCGCACAAGATGCAGCGGTCTATGGCGAAGAAAAACCGTTAGAGAGTACTGTTCCCGCAGGAACCTCTGTCTCCTCCCGCGTCCAATCAGCCGATCTGGTGCTTGTTGTCGTCACCTTGTTGATGTTTTGTAGGTCCGTGTTGGCTGAGGATTGTTGTTAGTGTTTCTTAAGGCATTAATAAACTAGTCATGAGGTTCTATAGGAATTATATCCTGCTGTTCTTTTTGTTCTTGTTCTTTTTATTGTTGTTATTGTTCTTCAGTTGCATAATTCGAGTTGTGATTATCAGTAGAAGTTTGACGGGCTGGATTCTCTTATCGTTTCTTTAATTCATAAACAAGAACCGTAAACACAAGAGCAAAACAAAGACATAACCAATGAACTAAAAACAAATATATTGAAGGTTTAAATTTCTGGGATAGATTTAAATAGATCTTGGGTATATTTTCTCGTTCTTGGAGGTCAGGCCAGGCCAGGTCAGGTCATGTCATGTTAGGTGTACCGAATACGCTAGCAGAGGTGGTCAGATGCCTTGGGAATACTGCAGAGTAATTGAGGTCAGGTCAGGTGGCCTCAATACCTGCTTCAAGGTGTAATAGAGGTGAAAAATAATGGGTTTCTTGATTGGATCTGGTTAAGTCAGGTCAGGTAAAGTCAGATACAGAGGCTGGGTGTATGACTGTGGGTTGGTGGGTGTATGACTGTGGGTTGGTGGGTGTATGACTGTGGGTTGATGGGTGTATGACTGTGGGTTGGTGGGTGTATGACCGTGGGTTGATGGGTGTATGACTGTGGGTTGGTGGGAGTATGACTGTGGGTTGATGGGTGTTTGACTGCGGGTTGGTGGGTGTATGACTGTGGGTTGGTGGGTGTATGACTGTGGGTTGGTGGGTGTATGACTGTGGGTTGGTGGGTGTATGACTGTGGGTGATGGGTGGACTGCGGGTTGGTGGGTGTATGACTGTGGGTTGGTGGGTGTATGACAGTGGTGACAAGGATTATTTGAGCTTGACAAAATTTAGATAGATAGCAGCATGGTTTAGTCGTGTTCAGTTTAGTTTAAATTGTGTTTAGGTTAGGTTGGGTCATGTCAGGTACAGAGTTTGGCCAGGGTCCTTTATTCAAGCTGTCAGGGTTAAACTTCCTTCCTAGAAAGATGAACACACGAACCTACGGACGACACACGAACACAATAACACATGATCATACACGGAAACGAACACACGAATGGACATACTCAGGATATCGGGGAATAAATATAAAATTATAAAAATGCATAAAAGTCTTTGACGGATAAACAACTTTGTAATGTTAGAATCGATATTACTGATATTATAGAAAATCAAACTAACTTCCTTTAAACACTCTTGGCTCTTCCTGTGTATAAGAAGAGTTTAATCTGGTATATATTTTTTTCTAGTAATTGGTGTTATCAGGGGAAGAGATTGTGTCGTTTGTGGTCTGTCATTCAAGGTTGTTTAGTGTTTGAAGCTCGTTAATTCATTATGCTTGTAGCCCCCATCTCTGCATACAACCCTGGTGCTTCTTGCTGTTGATACTCCCACGAAAATAAATTGTCAGATTAACGAAACGAAGATTAAAAAATTTTGTTTTAATTCACGGATTAACCATACTTCACCCAATCTAACTTAACCTATCCTAACCTAACCTAACCTAATCTAATCATAATTGTGTTTTAAAAAAAGGTTTACAGGCATAGGTAACAAGCTGGTCCTTTAACGGGAGAACACAAGGCTTCCCAACCCTCACCTGATGAAATAGAATCACTATACCCAACCTGATCTAATTAAGGACACGTTAGGCTTTGTAAGATAGTTTAGTTTGAAGTGTTGTGAATCTCCGTGGGTGTTATAGATTCACTTGGTATACTACATGTGTAAAGTCAGGATATATACAATGTGTGTTGATTTTTCTACCCGTGTGTTAAATATTTTTGTGGGGAGGGGGAGGTATTTTCCTGTCGGTTTCCACTCTAGCTTTCCACCAATGTTATTTCACCCTTCTAGATTTCTATACCCTTTGATCCACCTTACCTAAGAGTGGAATGAGATAAATAGAATTGGTGGAGTGGAATGTCTGTATAATTGATGTCAGGATCCAACTCTGCCCTGGACGACACAGGATTGATCGTCACTGGTGTTGTAAGACTGTACAGAAAACCGCCTCTTGTGTTGTTCCCACGTATTAAAGAGCGATGAAGGTAAACTGAACAAGCACGCTGGGCAATGCTCGTTGTTGTAGTGGAATACACACGAAACCCAGTCAGTTGAGGGTGTAAATCTTCGCCTGCCTCTGGAATGCACTACACACGCTATGCCAAAACTGAGATATACTCGGCATGTCAACACTGAGACACACATGCTATGCTAACAAACATATACTCACATAAACTATGCCAATATTAAGACACATACACTATGCGAAACACCGGCTGTGCCTAAACTAATGATTCCCCGCTCTACATGAACGCTGAGATAACAAGTTGACTTTTTTATCGAGGAGGAGCCAAAGTCTTTCACGATAGTCACCGTCTTAGCTAAACTTGTTAACATGGTTAGCAACTTCTGGAAACATCTCGCTTAACCGAGTTATCAAGTTGTGAATAAGCTGACTCACAAAGGAGAAGTATTCCTCGACGAATTAATCTTACCAGCTTACAAGCTCTTTATTAATTAATGACAAGCGTTACACCTGTCCGCCATTCTAGGCCACGCCTCTCACCCCCCCCCTCCCCTTAAGTCAATAGCCTTCAAAAGCAGTGAAAGACGAAATTGGTTCTTATAATCATGACTGCTTTCTCGGGACATTGTGTATACAACACACTCTAAACTAAGCCTAGGTACCTTCTTAACCCCTCATAATCCGCCGATGGAAAGTCTGGGACTCTGACCATATTTTCATTATTTTTCCTTTCCAAATTTAGGGTAAACCTGATTTCTCTGTGATCACTGTTCCCAAGTTCTTCCCCTATTGTGATATCTCTGATAATATTTTCTTTATTTGTTCATACTAGGTCTAATATATTGTCACCTCTAGTAGGTTCTGTAATTATTTGATTCAAAAAATTGTCCTGTACTGCGTCTAGGAAGTCTTCAGATTCATAGTCACCTACAATGTTGTCCCAGTCAATATTTCTGAAGTTGAAATCCCCCATAATGCATAGGTTGTTGTATATTGCTGCCCTACTCATTTCCTGCCATATGGGCTGAGTTGCTTCTTTCCCAAGACTTGGGGGCCGGTAAATCACTCCCATAATTAGTTTTCGCTTCTTTCTGCCATTTCTACCCATACAGACTCAGTTCCTATTTCACCCTTTATTGTATTATTAATGCACCATTTTAATGTATCTCTGACGAAGAGTGCAACTCCTCCCCCCTTCCTACCTTCCCTGTCCTTGTGAAAAAGGTTGTACCCTTCTTTGTGTTACTCAGATAAAAAGTTCTTGCTCGCCAGATTCATCCAGGTTTAGGTGGCTACTATGACGTCTACATTGTCAGTACATACAACCGCTCTCAGCAAGTCTATTTTATTTCTAATGCTCCTACTGTTTGTATAGTACACATTTAAACCTACCCTTCCCTGGTCCTGTTTTACCCCTTGTTCTGAGTAACCAATTATACTCCCCTCTATCTACTGGCGAAACTTCCCCTTCGGAGTGACAATTTCACGCTCCAGACAAGTGTACCCCGTCACGACTGTACAGGTAGTCGTTGCCGTAGAATCGTCGCCAGTTATCAATGAACGCCCAACCATTGCTTACACAATGTTTTTTTATTCCAGTCGGCAATTTATAGCAATTGCCTTGGACAGCCTTTCACCGCCAACTCCTCTTCTAGACGAGACACCACATACTATTGGGTTCCCTACCCTATCACTAATCTTCCCTAATGCCTCCCTATACCTGCTGAAAAGTTCCTCACTCCTAACCTTTCCTATGTCGTTGCCTCCTACTCTAAGACACACTACCGGATTGGTACTTCCCCTGACAAGACTCTATCTATCCTCTCAGCTACATGCCCTATCCCAGCCACAGGAGAACACACCTAAGTCCTACGTTTCCTATCTCTTGCACAAAAAGTCTAATCTAAGAACCTCACCTAATGTCTACATTATTAATATAATGAGCACAACAGGGAGGAAAGGTTATCCTGTAGGCAATTGTACATAGTTACAATTCTCTCTCTCTCTCTCTCTCTCTCTCTCTCTCTCTCTCTCTCTCTCTCTCTCTCTCTCTCTCTCTCTCTCTCTGTGCCCTATTGGACATAGGAACATTAATAGTAGCAGACAAGTCAGAGGAAGAGAGACCAGTTCTGATCACTGTGGATTTACAACGTGAACTGGATGATGTAAGGAGGGAGAGAGATGTTCCTCTCACTGAGAAAAAAAAAAGGATGGGAGAAGGAGAGGATTTATTTGCAAGACCAAAGAGAAAATACTTTTATCAAGGCTACTGCTGCGACTAATGATGTTTTTAGTAGTTTTTTTTCTCTTCCCAAGTGATTTTGTTCTCAACTGGTGTCCCTGTAATATACTGGTCTGAGGAGGATATCAGTCGAGTACTGACCTTTCGCAGCTTAAGCCCGAAAGCTTATCACTACTTGCCTGATAGAAGTCAATTTCGTTTCCCATCTATCAGTACACTGCATCGTTGGATTCTCAGCTCAATGTGGAACCAGGTGTGTTGCATGCACTTCTGCAACTGTTGTACCATAAATGTGAGTCTATGGATGACTGTAAACGTCTACGTGTTTAATCTTTTGATGAAACAAGTGTCAGTGAAGGTAACACTTGTCTTGTGAGGTCATAATTCCTGTCACATCACTCACACCTGGAGGCAAAGGCAGCACCTGTGATCACCTGCTCTAACTGCCCCCCCCCACCACCCATAATCTGATAATCTGTTGTCAGTGGCTGTAACACTTATCATATGAAGTCATAACTCCTGTCACCTCATGTCTACATTATTAGTATAATGGACAAACAGGGAGGAAAAGAACTCCTGTAGGCAACTGTATATATAGTCATCATTACCCTATCTTAAGCTGCAGTTATTTAAATACAAGACTATAACTGAAATACATTGTTTTTCTTTTAACCTTTCCTTCTGTGTATCACCCACCACACTGACTGGTGTCCTTAGCTAAAGTTATATGCAAGATTAAACTCTCTATTAGTATTATTTTCTATGTGAGATACTGAGATAACAAAGTACAGTATATAGAACCATAAAATGTTCTGTTTATAAGAGGTGAGAGGTAGGCGAGGAAGTCTGCCTGCTGACGTCAGCAAAGCTCCACCCACCTTGGCCTAGGCTAGCCTAGTCTAACCTGACCTAACCTAACCTAACCTAACCTTGTGTAAAACAAGTCTAGCCTAGCCTAGCCTAGCCTAGCCTAGCCTAACCTGACCTTATCTAACCAAAACTAACCTAACCTTGATCTGATCTGATCTGATCTAATATAGTGATTAGTTTTAATCAGATTGTTATACGTCTTTTTGATCAGTCTAAGTTTCTTTCATCTTACTCTTCATTTTTTCTCTGTTGTTCATCTTTGTTATATTGTTTTCTTTATGCTTTCTTTTCTTTCCCTCCTCCTCCTCTTCTTATTCCTCTATTGTTCTTTAAGAAATCAGGATAACTGTTAAGATTTGTTGACCAATTTTCTCTACATTTTCATTAAGAGATTACTTATTAAAACAACATTATCTGTATTTATATTATCTGAAGAGGAGTCCCGGCCACAACAAACGCCCCCCACACTAACATAATGAAACACTCCAGTAAATTATGTAAATATTCAAAAGGATTTGGATTTAATTGTAGTTTGTTTAATTTTAGGAACATTTCATTAGTGTTAACGGGAGGCAGGTAATGGCTATTATTAAAAAGCTTCCCTTATAATGACTACGGTCCCTCCAGCCAGACTTATACTAGCGTCTAAAGCCAAGGTGTGGTAGAGTCAAGGTTACCCACTGAAAAGTTTATTTGGATAAGTTCGGTGTGATTCTATTAGGTTTGGCTCCATTAGGCGGTGTAAGGTTACCTGGAGTGGATGATTATGTGTTGGGTGGGGCGGAGAGGAGTCACACCAGGTTAGTTAGACTCCAGTTAGTGTGTATTTTATCCCTTTAACTCTCAAAGGAAAATTAAATAGATTAGTTGTTTTATAAGATAATTATTTAATTTTAATTCATCGGTTTATACTTTCATGATGTTACGTAAGTCTATAAATTCACTTAATTATTTTAATGGCAGGATAATAAAAAGATACCTGCTGTAATTACCATGTTGGAAACTCCAATTAGACAACCAAAACAGCATCATCGGCCATTACAGAGCGTTATTTTGTATAATGTAAGCACTTAAGTCATTGGCCTAAAGCCTCAGGGCTGCTGTGTGAGGTGGTTCAGTCACGATACAAACATTACCAACATGTTTATCTTCACCAGGTGGGCTTAACATGACCAGGTGATGCCTTACTAACTCTTGGATTATTATTGTTGTTTAGTGAATTTGTATGAAGCTGCAAGATCATCTTACACCTCTTGGAGAAAATTGGGTAAAAAAAATTTTTCATCCCAATTTCCCCAATTGGTAGATATTTTTTTTTTTTTGTATTTTGGTATTCTTTAACCTACCTTACCTGACCTCACCTGACCTAACCTGAAAATAATCCTAGTGATAATGGTAAAAAAATGCCAAATACCTATTGGAATAAAAACGAATATTAACCGATATTTTTGTATTATGGAGAAAACAAAATCTTCAAAAAAGTACAAAAAGTTCAAAACATAAATCAATATTTATAACAACTCCTCCAGGTATCTTTTGTTAGTTTCACCATCAGTGTCCTCATGACTGTCCTTGTCATTTTACTATTGTTTGTCTTCCTGTATCTTGGATGTTCTCTATGTCACAGTTTGTGTTTGTTCTTTATTGTACTTCGTCACTGTCCATGTTTTACTGCATTATATTTCTTTGTTGTGATAAAATAGTTCCAAGACCTTCAGTTATAAACAATAATCATATGAAAGTCTTTGACAACAACTTAAATTATTCCTTATTTTCGTTACTTAGATCCATTGAATTCTTGTGTCCGTGTCCGTGACAATGATAATGAAAGGACTTATATTGAGTAGTCTCTCAGGTTTTCATTCGACTGTAAACATACAGTAAACATACAAAGCTGTAGTGAGACTGCTGGAGTTATGCTGCATCATATTAATGCAGCATGCAGCATAATGCGACCTCCTCTCCCTCCCTCCCCAACATGACAGCATAATGCAGCTCCCTCTACCTCCCTCCCCAGCATGACAACATAATGCAACTCCCTCTCCCTCTCTCCCCAGCATGACAGCATAATGCAGCTCCCTCTCCCTCCCTTCCCAGCATGACAGCATAATGCAGCTCCCTCTCACTCCCTACCCAGCATGACAACATTATGCAGCTCCCTCTCCCTCCCTCCCCAGCATGTCAACATAATGCAGCTCCCTCTCCCTCCCTCCCCAGCATGACAGCATAATGCAGCTCCCTCTCCCTACCTTCCCAGCATGACAGCATAATGCAGCTCCCTCTCCCTCCCTCCCTCCCCCAGCATGACAGCATAATGCAGCTCCCTCTCCCTCCCTCCCCAGCATGACAGCATAATGCAGCTCCCTCTCCATCCCTCCCCAGCATGACAGCATAATGCAGCTCCCTCTCCCTCTCTCCCAGCATGACAGCATAATGCAGCTCCCTCTCCCTCCATCCCCAGCTTGACAGCATAATGCAGTTCCCTCTCCCTCCTTCCCGAGCATGACAGCATAATGCAGCTCCCTCTCCCTCCCTTCCCAGCATGACAGCATAATGCAGCGCCCTCTCCCTCCCCTCCCTTCCCAACATGACAGCATAATGCAGCTCCCTCTCCCTCCCTCCCCAGCATGACAGCATAATGCAGCTCCCTCTCCATCCCTCCCCAGCATGACAGCATAATGCAGCTCCCTCTCCCTCTCTCCAGCATGACAGCATAATGCAGCTCCCTCTCCATCCCTCCCCAGCATGACAGCATAATGCAGCTCCCTCTCCCTCTCTCCCCAGCATGACAGCATAATGCAGCTCCCTCTCCCTCCCTTCCCAGCATGACAGCATAATGCAGCTCCCTCTCCCTCCCTCCCTCCAGCATGACAGCATAATGCAGCTCCCTCTCCATCCCTCCCCAGCATGACAGCATAATGCAGCTCCCTCTCCCTCTCTCCCCAGCATGACAGCATAATGCAGCTCCCTCTCCCTCCATCCCCAGCTTGACAGCATAATGCAGTTCCCTCTCCCTCCTTCCCGAGCATGACAGCATAATGCAGCTTCCTCTCCCTCCCTTCCCAGCATGACATCATAATGCAGCTCCCTCTCCCTCCCTCCCCAGCATGACAGCATAATGCAGCTCCCTCTCCCTCCCTCCCCAGCATGACAACATTATGCAACTCGCTCTCCCTCCCTCCCCAGCATGACAGCATAATGCAGTTCCCTCTCCCTCCCTCCCCAGCATGACAGCATAATGCAGCTCCCTCTCCTTCTCTCCCCAGCATGACAGCATAATGCAGCTCCCTCTCCCTCCCTCCCTCCCGCGGCAGCATAATGCAGCTCCCTCTCCCTCCCTCCCTCCTCAGCATGACAGTATAATGCAGCTCCCTCTCCCTCCCTCCCCAGCATGACAACATTATGCAGCTCCCTCTCCCTCCCTCCCCAGCATGACAGCATAATGCAGCTCCCTCTCCCTCCCTCCCCTGCATGACAGCATAATGCAGCTCCCTCTCCCTCCCTCCCCAGCATGACAGCACCCTGAAGTTCCTTAATGAGTTGGGCTCCAGACTTATTGAAACTACCAGAGACTCCAGGGCATCGATCTACTATTTACAAGACAACCAATTGGGAGATGATGGTAAGGGAAGGCGAAAGACATCAGGTAGATTTTTACAGAACTTAATTTGGTTGGGACACAAAGACAGGCTGGAAGGGTGAGGTATGAGGATCTGGTAGGGTGGAATATGAGGGACTGGAATGGTAGGGTATGAGGGATTAACAGGGTAGGGTATGAGGGACTAACAGGGTAGGGTATGAGGAACTAGAGGGTAGGGTATGAGGAACTAGAAGGGTAGGGTATGAGGACTGGCAGGGTGGGGCATAAGAGACTAACAAAACTGGGTAGAAGGGTGTGACAATCTCCTCTTCTACACTAATCACGCCACACGTTCTCCCTAAGTCATCAAAAAATATACATTTGTCATGGTGTTCAAAAATTCCTCTTTTACCAACACAAGCTCTCGTTCTTGTAGCCATTGTGATTTAGGCTGAGGGGATAGAGAGATATAGTGAAAGAAGTAGGAACAGATAAAGAGAATGACAGACATAGATATGAGGATATAATAATTGTGGAAGGGGAAGGAAAGAGGAGGTGGAGATAGTGGTAGAGGAAGCAGGGAAGGAGAGTAGGGGAGAGAGAGTGATGATATATTAAGGTTAATAGAGACAAGGGGGGATAGGATAGGTAAAGAGGATACGACAGGGCAGATTTAATCTAATTTCATGGGTAAGAGATGGCAGGAAACCTAGTGAGTGAGTGAGTGGGACAACCATTGATCGTGATCACGCCCCAGTCCACAAGATCGTACACACAAGATAGTCAAAGGAACAGAGGGAACATATTCGGCTTGTTGTCGAACACTTGAATCAAAGGAGCAATAAGTTATTACTGAGTCACTGCACGTTGACTACATATTATAGTGTTTGTAAAGATCTTTCTTGTTACACTGGTCGAGAAGATCAGATAGCGACCGTACGTGAGCTGTGGCCCATATCTACAGAACCTCGACCATATTAGTTGGTAAAATTGTCTTCGTTTTCTTTGGTGAGTGATCGTGTATTTCCAGATGTAATAACTGAAATGTGTTCAGTGTCTCCAGCAGGACCCGGCTGTACTCTCTTATTGCTGGGACCTCTATCAATCTGCCTACACGAATATCAATAAGACCCGTTTCAACTTCTCTACAAACTTTAAGAGCGTTCGGTCGAGGAGTTCAGGTACGAAAAAAGTATGTTAAGTGAGAATAAATTAACACGAGGCCAGTCAGTGTGTCAAAACACGGTCGGGCCCACATCAACTGGCAATATAATCACATAAGGCGGATCATGACGATAACACATTTGTGCTTATTGTTTCATCAAAGTACTTAGGCAACATGTTAAATCTATTGTTTGTGTGAAAGTAAAAGGAGAAGCTGTACAGGTTGATCCACAGTTCCTGTTTCAACATCTAACAAAAGCATCAGGGAGAGTGTAAGGCAGGTGAGTAGTGTAACCACCCACTGTACTCTCAAGGGTCTGGCCTAAGAAACACCTTATGGACTATGAGCTGTACACTGCTGCATCACATTAACCACTAGGAGTTGTAAACAAACACTCCAAAAGTGCCTTTATGGAGGAGACCGATGAATTTCAAAATGAACACTGTGACTCCTGTTGTCTCGGTAGGGTCGTCAAAATCCTTTGTCTGTTGTGTCATATCGTCTAACACAAAATCGTAAACATACTTTTTGGAGCGTATCTACATCTTACAGCATGATGACACTAAATGGCCGCCTTAAAATGTTATTCTCAAAGACTTAATTATCCAATGAAAAAATTCACCCACTAAAATTTAAGATCACGTTGAAGATAAACTCATTAAAGTTTTATACTGTACTATAATGGAAATTAAAGTTCACTCACTCGCACTCTTGGGCAGAAATTATAATTTAAGTTCTCATTTTAGAACAGTCTTGGCTGTTTTTAGGTCCTGCTATGGTTACTGTCTGAGTCATAATCAACCTCACTTGGCATCTTCTATTTCATTTTGGCGCATTTCATGTTGGTGTATTTCATGTTGGTGTATTTCATGTTGGTGTATTTCATGTTGGTGATCACCTGCCACCCACCAGAGACTTGGGAAGGTTAGAAATAGTGTCATCTCTGTGTTTTATGACGTCTTCGAGGTTTATATCTTCACCTCACCTCCTGAACCACATCCTCAAGACGGACCATTTCTTACCCCTGGTCGTCTTCTTAGCTAATCAGGCTTATTTAATTCTTCTCTCACAGCGCTGCGCCCCCTGGCGAGAAACTCTCCCTCATTTCTTGTAACTTTTAGAGAAGGAAAGTTTATTCTCAACTGGTTGTACAGATGAAGCGTCACAACTTCTCGATATCTTTGCTTTGTGATTATAATACCAACGTGTCTGAGTCGTGTATTTGTTTATAAACTTAATGGAATAATATTTACCCAAGTTTAAGAGGCACTAAAGACATTATAAGGGCTGGATATTTCAAATTATCTGCATCTCTTGAATCACTTGAATCAGGAGTGAGAAAATGAAATTAAAACAAAAAAGAATTGTAAGTGAATGAAATATCGAAATCCTTGAAAAAACTAAATTTCTTAAAACAGTAATGGACTAAGACAGCAGTGGAAGGTAAGGAGATTGGTGGAAAAGAAAGGAGAAGACCGAAGGAGGAAGGTAAAAGGAGGGAAGATGGAGGGGTAAAATAAAGGGGAAAGGAAGATGAAGGGGGAAGAAATGAATGGGGGAGATGGAAGGGAGGAAGAAGGGAGGGAAGATGAAGGGGTAAGATGGAGGAGAAAGACGATGGGGAGAAGAAGATGAAGGAGAAGATGAAAGGTGGAAGATGAAAGGCAGGAAGCGACAGTGCAAAATAGATCGGCAAGAGACACAGTTGTACCAGAGGTGGTAAAAATATACACCAGGAAGGAATCAGGTGTGGCAATGTAATACACTCTCTCTCTCTCTCTCTCCATATTATGTTGCTCAGATTTCTCTCTCTTTTTCTAAAAATACAAAACTCAACTCAATAAAGGCAACACATGTACTGTACTATGACTGCCAGTGTATTATAGCATCAACATTATTATATAAGAGTATATATTATACTTAAGCCCCCCCCCAGGTATCGCCGGGATGGTTAATCTTCAGGTGGGATACGCTGGGCGGCGAGGGGAGTGACAATCTACCTGTGTCATTAAGGTCTCTGTTACCTTTTCCTGGGGCGACACTTCAGGTGAGTTATTATATAAAAAAGAGACTCACTTTATACAATACATGAAAAAATAACACCACCATTTAACTTACATAAATTAACACACAATACAGTACTGAATGCCTAACTAGCTTAGCTCCCCCCACCCCAGCCTCCCTTGAGCGAGCAGGAGCGTGCTGTGTATGGCCACCACCCCAACCAATCACCTCGACTCAGCTAGGTGGACAGCCCACCTGCTATTACTCCCTACTACTTTACTTCCCGTTTCTATTCTTTCCTTCTCTCTTTCCTCTCCTCTCTCATGGCAAAGTCATTTCCCACTTTACTTCATCATCGTTACTCAGTAAGACAGCAGTAGACCACGACGCTTAACACTGTACCTGCCTGACTCTGGTGTTACCTGTACTGTGTTAATTGGCTTGAAGAACATACAACTCTAAAACGTGATATGAATTGTTAATTTTCATAGGAAGATGAACTAGACAAAAAACGACCTTTATAACTAAATGTCAGACCAAATACTGTCAAGAGGTGTGAACAGCTTCCATATGGAGAGGAGAGTATCTTTAATTGAAGTCTAATGTGTCACTTCACGCAATAACTCTGTGGGGTGGACACATCGACAACACAAGAGTGACCGACATATAAACACTTCCGAGACAACGATAACTAATGACTTTTTTGTTTGTCCTTTCAGAACAAAGTTCACTCCTGGGATTATCTCTCATAAACGAAGCATCACCAAGCACAAGCACCACACACCTGTATAGGCCTTCAGTATCGTCAACCAGCAACTGTCTATATGATAATAGTCCAGACAAAACCTTGCTTTTACTTTAACCCGGAAATAAACATCGACAGGTTTATTATAAATAATTATGACGACAGTAAGTTTTCAAGGTTCAAGTGTCCTTATTTCCTGCCAATGGTTCCAGGAAAACCTTAAAACTTACAATTAATAAATAATTAAAGATTTTTGTTTCTTGTATCTATATATATAAAACAAAGAAGTATGTATTTTTGTTTGTGTGTGTGTTTGTGTGTCCGCACGAGAATCTCGGAAACTACTATACCGATCTGTAGTGATGATGGATGGTGTTATATGTAGTGATGATGGATGATGTTATATGTAGTGATGATGGATGATGTTATATGTAGTGATGATGGGTGGTGTTATATGTAGTGATGATGGATGATGTTATATGTAGTGATGATGGGTGGTGTTATATGTAGTGATGTTGGATGGTGTTATATGTAGTGATGATGGATGATATTATATGTAGTGATGATAGGATGGTTCAATATGTAGTGATGTTGGATGGTGTTATATGTAGTGATGATGGATGATATTATATGTAGTGATGATAGGTTGGTTTTATATGTAGTGATGATGGATGGTGTTATATGTAGTGATGATGCATGATGTTATATGTAGTGATGATGGGTGGTGTTATATGTAGTGATGCTGGATGGTGTCATATGTAGTGATGATGGATGGAATTATATGTAGTGATGATGGATGATGTTATATGTAGTGATGATGGTTGGTGTTATATGTAGTGATGTTGGATGGTGTTATATGTCGTGATGGATGGTTCTATATGTAGTGATGGTGGATGGTGTTATATGTAGTGATGATGGATCGTGTTATATGTAGTGATGATGGATAGTGTTATATGTAGTGATGATGATGGATGGTGTTATAAGTAGTGATTATGGATGTTGTTATATGTAGTGATGAAGGATGGTGTTATATGTAGTGATGTGATGGATGGTGTTATATGTAGTGATGAAGGATGATGTTATATGTAGTGATGATGGGATGATGTTATATGTAGTGATGATGGATGGATGTTATATGTAGTGATGATGGATGGTGTTAAATGTAGTGATGATGGATGGTGTTATATGTAGTGATGATGGATGGTGTTATATGTAGTGATGATGGATGGTGTTATATGTAGTGATGTTGATGGTGTTATATGTAATGATGATGGATAATGTTATATGTAGTGATGTTGGATGGTGTTATATGTAGTGATGATGGATAGAGTTATATGTAGTGATGATGGATGATGTTATATGTAGTGATGATGGGTGGTGTTATATGTAGTGATGTTGGATGGTGTTATATGTAGTGATGATGGATGATATTATATGTAGTGATGATAGGTTGGTTTTATATGTAGTGTTGATGGATGGTGTTATATGTAGTGATGATGGATGATGTTATATGTAGTGATGATGGGTGGTGTTATATGTAGTGATGATCTATCTTCTATCGATATAAAACAAAGAAGTATGTCTGTTTGTGTGTGTGTGTGTGTGTTTGCTTGTGTGTCCGCACGAGAATCTCGAAAACTACTCTACCGATCTGTAGTGATGATGGATGATGTTATATGTAGTGATGATAGATGGTGTTATATGTAGTGATGATGGATGGTGTTATATGTAGTGATGATGGATGATGTTATATGTGTTATAAGTGTTTAAATAACATGGTAGATATTACTGAGCCTTCATCAGGGTTGGTGCCTCCCTCCAGGTTCCCAGAGGTACAACTATTGGTGACATTTTCTTATTCGATGGCAGCAGTTGAGTTAGATTCATTGGTTGGGAGGTACAGACAGAGTGTAAGTAGCTGTGGAAGTTTCGCGCTCCCTGATGTCGCCCAAATTGTCATAATTGAAGGTAACTGACTTGGCAACGGTAGTGCTTACGTTGGTCTTCTTAAGGATAGAGGCGGGTTGTTGGTCGGCAACATTGGATAGAACAATGAACTCAGCAGCTTGGCGGTCAAGGTTGTTCAAGGTACCATGGGCACTGTAGTAGTTAACTTCCAGCTTGTTAGTTGATTTTCGGCTGCGGCCAATGCTGTCACCATCCAATCGTCCAACAGCCTTATCACAGGAGGCTTCGTCAAAGTATCGGATGTATGCGAAGCCATAGTGTTCATTTTTGTTGTCTTTTGCTGGCATCACAAATAGGTCGATCTGTCCACATTCCTCAAACAATGGTCGAATCTGCTTAGGGGCCACACCAGGGTAGATGTTTGTTGCAACCACCACAAAGCTGGTGTCGAAGTCTACAACGAAATCCTTGCAAGCCTTCACCTCCACCTCAGACACCTTCGATACAGTGCGTCGGAACACCATTGTGATGTACTGACACTAACAGCTCTCTCACTGAGGTCAAATCAAAATTTGACCATACAGAAAGAATTACGGTTTAATAAGGTTGGAATTTAAAGAAATTGACAACAAAATGAAGCTCTGTTTATCACTATAGTGTTGAGGACTGGTGTTTGTAGAGATGATGGATGGTGTTATAATATGTAGTGATGATGGATGGTGTTATATGTAATGATGAAGGATGGCGTTATATGTAGTAATGATGGATGGTGTTATATGTAGTGATGATAGGAGGGTAATATATGTAGTGATGATGGATGGTGTTATATATAGTGATGATGCATGATGATATATGTAGTGATGATGGTTGGTGTTATATGTAGTGATGCTGGATGGTGTTATATGTAGTGATGATGGATAGAGCTATATGTAGTGATGATGGATGATGTTATATGTAGTGATGATGGGTGGTGTTATATGTAGTGATGATGGATGATATTATATGTAGTGATGATAGGATGGTTCTATATGTAGTGATGGATGGTGTTATATGTAGTGATGATGGATGATGTTATATGTAGTGATGATAGGATGGTTTTATATGTAGTGATGATGGATGGTGTTATATGAAGTGATGATGGATAGAGTTATATGTAGTGATGGATGATGTAATATGTAGTGATGATAGGTTGGTGTTATATGTAGTGATGCTGGATGGTGTTATGTGTAGTGATGATGGATAGAGTTATATGTAGTGATGGATGATGTAATATGTAGTGATGATGGGTGGTGTTATATGTAGTGATGTTGGATGGTGTTATATGTAGTGATGATGGATGATATTATATGTAGTGATGATAGGTTGGTTTTATATGTAGTGTTGATGGATGGTGTTATATGCAGTGATGATGCATGATGTTATATGTAGTGATGATGGGTGGTGTTATATGTAGTGATGCTGGATGGTGTCATATGTAGTGATGATGGATGGAGTTATATGTAGTGATGATGGATGATATTATATGTAGTGATGATGGTTGGTGTTATATGTAGTGATGATGGATGGTGTTATATGTCGTGATGGATGGGTCTATATGTAGTGATGGTGGATGGTGTTACATGTAGTGATGATGGATCGTGTTATATGTAGTGATGATGGATAGTGTTATATGTAGTGATGATGATGGATGGTGTTAAAAGTAGTGATGATGGATGTTGTTATATGTAGTGATGAAGGATGGTGTTATATGTAGTGATGATGGATGATGCTATATGTAGTGATGATTTTACGATGTTATATGTAGTGATGATGGATGATGTTATATGTAGTGATAATTGATGGTGTTATATGTAATGATGATGGATGGTGTTATATGTAGTGATGATGGATGGTGTTAAATGTAGTGATGATGGATGGTGTTATATGTAGTGATGATGATGGACGGTGTTATATGTAGTGATGATGGATGGTGTTATATGTAGTGATGATGGATGGTGTTATATGTAGTGATGATGATGGATGGTATTATATGTAGTGATGATGAATGGTGTTATATGTAGTGATGATGGATGGTGTTATATGTAATGATGATGGATGATGTTATATGTAGTGATGATGGATGATGTTATATGTAGTGATGATGGGTGGTGTTATATGTAGTGATGATGGATGATGTTATATGTAGTGATGATGGGTGGTGTTATATGTAGTGATGATCTATCTTCTTAATGATATAAAACAAAGAAGCATGTCTGTTTGTGTGTGTGTGTGTGTGTTTGTTTTGTGTGTCCGCACGAGAATCTCGAAAACTACTCTACCGATCTGTAGTGATGATGGATGATGTTATATGTAGTGATGATAGATGGTGTTATATGTAGTGATGATGGATGGTGTGATATGTAGTGATGATGGATGATGTTATATGTGTTATAAGTGTTTAAATAACATGGTAGATATTACTGAGCCTTCATCAGGGTTGGTGCCTCCCTCCAGGTTCCCAGAGGTACAACTATTGGTGACATTTTCTTATTCGATGGCAGCAGTTGAGTTAGATTCATTGGTTGGGAGGTACAGACAGAGTGTAAGTAGCTGTGGAAGTTTCGCGCTCCCTGATGTCGCCCAAATTGTCATAATTGAAGGTAACTGACTTGGCAACGGTAGTGCGTACGTTGGTCTTCTTAAGGATAGAGGCAGGTTGTTGGTCGGCAACATTGGATAGAACAATGAACTCAGCAGCTTGGCGGTCAAGGTTGTTCAAGGTACCATGGGCACTGTAGTAGTTAACTTCCAGCTTGTTAGTTGATTTTCGGCTGCTGCCAATGCTTTCACCATCCAATCGTCCAACAGCCTTATCACAGGAGGCTTCGTCAAAGTATCGGATGTATGCGAAGCCATAGTGTTCATTTTTGTTGTCTTTTGCGGGCATCACAAATAGGTCGATCTGTCCACATTCCTCAAACGATGGTCGAATCTGCTTAGGGGCCACACCAGGGTAGATGTTTTTGCAACCTCCACAAAGCTGGTGTCGTAGTCTACAACGAAATCCTTGCAAGCCTTCACCTCCACCTCAGACACCTTCGATACAGTGCGTCGGAACACCATTGTGATGTACTGACACTAACAGCTCTCTCACTGAGGTCAAATCAAAATTTGACCATACAGAAAGAATTACTGTTTAATAAGGTTGGAATTTAAAGAAATTGACAACAAAATGAAGCTCTGTTTATCACTATAGTGTTGAGGACTGGTGTTTGTAAAGATGATGGATGGTGTTATAATATGTAGTGATGATGGATGGTGTTATATGTAGTGATGAAGGATGGCGTTATATGTAGTAATGATGGATAGTGTTGTATGTAGTGATGATAGGAGGGTAATATATGTAGTGATGATGGATGGTGTTATATATAGTGATGATGCATGATATATGTAGTGATGATGGATGGTGTTATATGTAGTGATGCTGGATGGTGTTATATGTAGTGATGATGGATAGAGTTATATGTAGTGATGATGGATGATGTTATATGTAGTGATGATGGGTGGTGTTATATGTAGTGATGTTGGATGGTGTTATATGTAGTGATGATGGATGATATTATATGTAGTGATGGATGGTGTTATATGTAGTGATGATGGATGATGTTATATGTAGTGATGATAGGATGGTTTTATATGTAGTGATGATGGATGGTGTTCTATGTAGTGATGATGCATGATGTTATATGTAGTGATGATGGTTGGTGTTATATGTAGTGATGCTGGATGGTGTTATATGTAGTGATGATGGATAGAGTTATATGTAGTGATGGATGATGTAATATGTAGTGATGATGGGTGGTGTTATATGTAGTGATGTTGGATGGTGTTATATGTAGTGATGATGGATGATATTATATGTAGTGATGATAGGTTGGTTTTATATGTAGTGTTGATGGATGGTGTTATATGTAGTGATGATGCATGATGTTATATGTAGTGATGATGGGTGGTGTTATATGTAGCGATGCTGGATGGTGTCATATGTAGTGATGATGGATGGAGTTATATGTAGTGATGATAGATGATATTATATGTAGTGATGATGGTTGGTGTTATATGTAGTGATGTTGGATGGTGTTATATGTCGTGATGGATGGTTCTATATGTAGTGATGGTGGATGGTGTTATATGTAGTGATGATGGATCGTGTTATATGTAGTGATGATGGATAGTGTTATATGTAGTGATGATGATGGATGGTGTTATAAGTAGTGATGATGGATGTTGTTATATGTAGTGTTGAAGGATGGTGTTAGTGAAGATTGTGAAGTGAGATGTAGTGAAGATTGTGAAGTGAGGTGTAGTGAAGATTGTGAAGTGAGATGTAGTGAAGATTGTGAAGTGAGATGTGGTGAAGATTGTGAAGTGAGATGTAGTGAAGATTGTGAAGTGAGATGTAGTGAAGATTGTGAAGTGAGATGTAGTGAAGATTGTGAAGTGAGATGTAGTGAAGATTGTGAAGTGAGATGTAGTGAAGATTGTGAAGTGAGATGTAGTGAAGATTGTGAAGTGAGATGTAGTGAAGATTGTGAAGTGAGATGTAGTGAAGATTGTGAAGTGAGATGTAGTGAAGATTGTGAAGTGAGATGTAGTGAAGATTGTGAAGTGGGATGTAGTGAAGATTGTGAAGTGAGATGTAGTGAAGATTGTGAAGTGAGATGTAGTGAAGATTGTGAAGTGAGATGTAGTGAAGATTGTGAAGTGAGATGTAGTGAAGATTGTGAAGTGAGATGTAGTGAAGATTGTGAAGTGAGATGTAGTAAAGATTGTGAAGTGAGATATGGTGAAGATTGTGAAGTGAGATGTAGTGAAAGATTGTGAAGTGAGATGTAGTGAAGATTGTGAAGTGAGATGTATTGAAGATTGTGAAGTGAGATGTAGTGAAGATTGTGAAGTGAGATGTAGTGAAGTTTGTGAAGTGGGATGTAGTGAAGATTGTGAAGTGAGATGTAGTGAAGATTGTGAAGTGGGATGTAGTGAAGATTGTGAAGTGAGATGTAGTGAAGATTGTGGAGTGAGATGTAGTGAAGATTGTGAAGTGAGATGTAGTGAAGATTGTGAAGTAAGATTATAAAGTAAACTGTAGTAATTGAGGTTAAGCGAGCAGCGGGTTATTCTGTAGTGTATCCGTGTGTATATGTATATAAATTAATATGGCTTTATTATATATTCTAAGGTGTTTAAGTTGGATAGATCAGATCAGGTTAGGTAAAGTCAGGTTGGGTTAGGTTAGGTTAGTTTTGTTAATTTTGCCAGTTAGAGGCTAGTTTATTGTGCCCCCATACTCATCCTGTGAGCGGTAGTGCAAAGAGATTACAAAGTGGTGTTAGATGAGGTAGGTGGTTAAGTTAAGTTTCAATAGGTTGGGTTAGATTACGTCAGGTTGGATTAAGTTAAGTTAGGTTAGGTAGGTAATAAGTAGATAGGTTACGGTCGGTAGGTGGGAAAGTTAGGTTTGATTAGGTTAGCTTATGTCAGACGGGGAGGTTAGGTTCGATTATGTCAGGTTAGGTTCGATTATGTCAGGTAAGGTTAGATTACGTCAGGTTAGGTTAGATTATGTCAGGTTAGGTTATGTTATGTCAGGTTAGGTTAAATTATGTCAGGTTAGGTTAGATTATGTCAGGTTAGGTTAGATTATGTCAGGTTGGGTTAGATTATGTCAGGTTAGGTAAGATTACGTCAGGTTAGGTTAGATTACGTCAGGTTAGGTTAGATTATGTCAGGTTAGGTTAGATTATATCAGGTTAGGTTAGATAATGTCAGGTTAGGTTAGATTATGTCAGGTTTGGTTAGATTATGTCAGGTTAGGTAAGTAGGTGGAGGTGGGTAAAAAAGGTTAGGTTAGGTCGGCAGGTTTTAGTGTAGGAGCTTAAGTAATCCCGTAAAAATTTCATGTTAATTTTTGACACCATACATCGTAATAATCCTTATAAACTATATTAAGGAACTGTGGTGTAATTTTTTCTGAACGGTTTATTATAAGTTTTATGCCATTAAAGAAGTTTTATCAAAGAGCGGCGTAATGAACCACAGACGTATTACCATTAACTCCTAAGTAACTTAAAACATGACTCATAACCTATGAACATGTAGTATTATATCATTACAATTTAACGTAATATATTATGAATGCTGTTATAATATCTTAAGTGTGTTACAAACATGGCTGCTCATATATGCCATCCTGTCTCTGGCAAAGAAGAGATTGCAGTAAGTAAAATTAATTGCTAAAGACAAATACTGGAAATTAAACATATACTAATTACCATTATCTGAAAAGCTTAGAACCACCGTTTTATATTTATTAAAAGTTTGTAGTGTTATACATCATGTGTATACAAGTCACAAGTTATTATTTACGACATTGCTTCAGTCCTCGTCATCAGAGTCTTCTGTGTACAACAGATTCCTTCACCTTGTTTAGACATTTCTCATCATCTGCTTGACAGTTACACATCTCGGTGCATGTCATGCTATTCTTTCTGATTCTTTCTGTATGAACATGACAATGATCCACATTTCCTGCCGCCACATCCACATTTAACAAGTTCTGTGATTGCTTCTGGAGCTGGTGGTTGGTCTGATATTACTAGTATGAAACAGTCATTGTCAATCTTCCAGCCATGCTCTAATTGTGAAAGCATTTCACTGTCTGCATCACAAGACCACCGAAGGGCTTGATACCTTCCTCTCAATATATGATACTTTAGAGTTGCTGCAGTCGCTGGTAGTTCTCCAGCTTCTGCCTGCGTTATCTTGAAGAGATGCCATCTAAGTTTTGACAGTTTAGTGAAAGTCATTCGTGGACAGTAGAGCTTAAATACAAATTCCTCTAGACCAATATACTGTACATGTCTGCTGGAGGGCATTTGGTCTACTCAGCATCTTGAATGCATCTAGGAATTTTGTGTTAGATTTCATCAAAGTGCTCCAACATGCTTTCTTTCCTTTGCAAGATCCTGTGAAGGCATGGAAACCTGTAAGGCTCTCTGCCCAATGTGTCGTCGCTCACCAGTTCCTGTTATCATACTTGTATTTTCTCCAAGTTGAGGCTGCTTTAATATGCCAAACACATCAGTGTCTGGTGACTTGATATGTACAGTGCTGCCCTTCTGTGATGCATATACTGTATGTCCTGCTTAAGTTCCATAACTTGTGATAGCAATTTGATGGTTGAAGTCTTATTTGCTGCTTTCCACTTCAGCTTTTCCCAGATGCTCAATGGACCAACAATACGTTCCTTGACAAAATTTTCATAATTTTGTCTTCCAACTTCATATGCACATAGATTGTCATATTTGGCATTTTCTGGCATTACAGCTCCAGTTACCAAGTTTATAAGAGCATCATTTTCCTGGGATTACAGTCACCAATAACATTGTGTAGCTTCTGTACATCAGCATATTGACAGCTGACAATAGCTGTAGAGAGCTCATGGTGTTCTGTTCTTTTGTAATCTTTATGAGTTTGATATTTTATGTATTGAACTTAATTTGAAAACCCAAATGGTAGTATATGATCTTTTATCACCTTAGACACTCTGTGCGTCATGCCCCTCAAGTGATTTTTTTCCTCTCTTACTTCTCTGGACAAATACGACCTTTATCCCATCAGAAAAAATATCACCATATATTTTCTTAATCTACAGGTGCCAAGGTTTAAAATGACGGATGGTGTTAAAATTAACCTGAAATTTTTAAGTGACCACATATTGTCTTGTTGGGTTTCTGAGAGAACTTCACGGCTAAATAGCGCCTCTGTATTGATAGCCGGTACATGTCGTAATATCCACCGCTCATAGTTAAATCTTTATGTCCGTTTATTTTGTCCTAATTTAAGTATGAAAGAGTGTTTTCATTTTTAAGTATCTTAAGTATCTTTTTTCCCCACTCCTAAGTATCTAAGTATGATTTATTTTCATTTATAAGTAACTAACCATATTTTTTTTTTCATTATAAAATGTGATTGATATAGACAACAGAAGTAAATATCAGCTGGAAGTCGTAAACGAAGCTGATGTGAAGTATTTTGACTCGCTGTTCCCACGAACTAATTGCTTCACTGGTTTATACCGAAGAAATAAAACCGTCAACGAACCATCCGATTCAAATGTGTCTTAGGCGATACAGGGTGTTTATGCGTCACTCTGATACCAAGAATGACTTTGTGTACTGTGGTGAAGCTGAGGGTAGGATAGGGTTAGGTTGGGTTGGGATGGGTTAGGATTACGCATGTGTAGGTATATTCTGTCGCATTTTATAGGTATCTTGCGTCTTTCTCTTTATTCCTTCTTTATCATGAGTATCTGTGCCTATTAATACACCACCTCGCAGGATAGTGGAAGAGGAATGGATAGTAACGAGATAATATTCTTCTTACATATACCTTAGCTTGATTACAGGTAACATCAGGTAGAAGTTACATGACTCTTAAGAGTTTTCCTCGACTTGGCTGATTAAACTGTAAGACTTGCTGTATTTATCCTTATTAAAATCCTCCACCTGTAAGACCATCCACTTGTAAGACCCTCCACCTGTAAGACCCTCCACTTGTAAGACTCTCCACTTGTAAAACCCTTTAGGGATTTGAAATACCTTCTCGTCTTAGCTCCACTAGTACTGTACACACCCTCTCTAGCCTTAGTTTACAGTAATGTTGAAGTATATATAATGATGACTCACAGCTCATGGGTTAGAAAAACAAAAGATGCTTGTTTTATTTATTTATTTATTTATTTATTCATTTATAGTTTATTTTAGAATCCCCGAAAGTTAGAACAAAATGGCTGACGGGACTCACAAGCGGGCGGTGTTTACAGTATGGACCAAGAATAAAAAATAAATGAAAAATAAAATAAATAAATCGTAAATTGGTGCATTGTTTCTCCAGGGGTAAATATAGAAGTACAAATGCTCTCCAGCAGTGGGTAGCGATCATAGTCACGTATAGAGCTTCCGACGCAGGTAGATTGATATAGATGCATTACCTTGAGTTAGTGGGTTACAGGGGCTTCTTACACGATAATATTAAAGGTGTTTTTTCCTTCTGTTTGTGGCACTTGAGGTGTTTAGGTTAGGTTTAATTAAAATGGTTTAGTTATAATAGTTATATTACGATAAGTTAAGTTGAATTTAGAACTTTTGATTTACATATATCGTGTTTTAGAAGGATTTGTTAGCTAATAAGTTTAATTTGGATAAGTTTAGTTTAATTTAATCATTTGATTTTACAAGGTCGTATTATAATGACTGGGAACCATATAGAAACCTGTTAGAAGTAAATATTTCTACGGCAGTGAATGAGTAGGTCAATAAGTGGTGTATAGAGCTGCTGACGCAACTTAAACGGTATATACTGTACATTATATGTTATCAGAGCTTTCCTGTTGTACGTAACCGCCTCCGTCAAAGTGTCTTAGTGGCTCATGTGAAGATTAGCCTCTAGTTTATTTAACCTCAAGATTAACTACACTGGCACTGCCTGACCTGACCTGACCTGACCTGACCTGACCTGACCTGACCTGACCTACCCTACCCTACCCTACCCTACCCTACCCTACCCTACCCTAACCTAACCTAACTTAATCTAACCTAACTTAACTTCCCATGTAGCGTTAGGTTAATCATTAGTTGAAATAAGCTGGGAGGGTTAATCTTCATGTAATATATCTTAATTAACAATTTTGGTCAGGTGAGGCCTTCTTTACCTTACTCGAGAGCAGGAGGAGGAGGACTTGCTAACGTCTACAGATCATCGTCAACCAAGGCAGATATTGAATACCTTTTGTTTACCTTCGTGGCTTAAGAACACATCTTAACACCATAAGACTATTCGCCTCAATGCAATAATACAGTAATTGATTATTGTATTCTAATAAAATTTACGGTGTATCTTTTGAACCAGATTTATTGTTTGACTTTTGTGAATGAGAAACTGGTTGAGGTGTATTGTGGTAAACATCCTTAAGAGCAGCTCTGTGTGTTCTTACGACCTCAAAGTAACACAAAAGGTAGCCAATATCTACCCTTGGTCAGTCACTTTATGTAGATGTCAATTGTGTCATTTTTCTAGACTTAGTGCCCCCTGGAGGAGAAAGTAAATACAATGTTGATTTATTTTGGTCACAACACACGCTAGTAGATTATTTTTCCTATTTAACTAAATAATTAACACTATGTAGCTAACTAATTATATGACTCAAAGATGGTAACCAATATGGCGTCGATATTGTTCACATACTCTATGATTAATAGATGTATTGTCTGTTTAATTTTAGGGAAGAATTTAATTTATAAACTTTTGAGAATCTGGATACAGGAGTTTTGTCTTTGCGCGCGCGTGTGTGTGAGTGTGTGTGTGTGTGTGTGTGTGTGTGATGATGATGATGACGGATACTTTCCTCTGCAGTGAAAAAAATATCTTGACATTGCAAAGTTTAACTGTAAGCCGAAGGAACGTTTGTAATGTGACTTATTATGTGAAATTGTAACTTGAAATTCTTTGTGAAAAAATATTTCCCTATAAAGTTTGGCAGTAAATGAAGTATTACATCAAGGTGTAACTTGTAGTTCCTTGTGGAGTAAATTACCTAAGTGGACGATACAGCTACTCCAGGGTGTAAGACCTAGAGTAGAAAGTCTTAAGACCTTACCTGAGGTTGAAAGACTCTTATAGTGGAACGTCTTAGGTATTGAAACTTTAATTACAGTAAATAAAATATAATCTACCTAAACATTCCTTCACCTGGCGACAACTAATGATACAGGTGGTGTAATAGCTCTTTAAAATTCCTCCGTTTGATATAATAATGACCACACATGAACTTATAATGTGCAATATCTTGATAACACATTAGCTGCAACATTACACATAGTCCAGTGTATGTGTAGTGAGGGACATCTACCTAAATGAGTTACAGAATGTGGAGTTGAGGCAAAAAAATGTTGGGACATGTTTGAGATCATCAGTTGAGCCAAACGTTTATACTCAATATTGTTTTAATGGTATTTTAGAGCGACCGAAAAATGTAAACAAAATGGCCGGCTAGGCTCGGGGGATCCACGAGTCCTCTTATGAAGGATCGACAATAAATGAAAACAAATCAGATTAATTTAAACACATTTCCAAGAGTATTAGATCCTGTAAAGAGAGAAAATTAATACTTGATATTTGTAGAAGCTTTTTTTTTTCGCCGTTTTCGTCTTGGTTAAAACAATTGTGGTGGTGTTACCTGTTCCAAACGGTAGACATCAAGGAAATGGATCAAGACCTTAATACTCAAAGGTACACATGATGATTTGTTCCCAAGTCCGAGGATATACTTCACAAAACAGATTAACTTTAGGACACAATGATGGCGAACAAAATAACATCAACATTGCGTACAGCACATATCTTGCTTTGACTCTTAACTCTTGTAATTTTTCGTAATGTTAGTGAATGAAATTGAGATTCTGGGCATATTTTCCTGTTTTTCTTTCTAATCAAGTGTAAAGGAAGATGTACTGTTTATTGATGGATTTGGTGATGTCTTAATAGTGTATTAGTGTGTTAATATTACACAGGTTTGGTATAGTGGTGACGGTAATGTAGTGTAGTAAGATTTTAACACATGGAAGTGAATTTGTCTTTTATGTTGAGGATTTAAGAACATAAGAACATAAGAAAATAAGGAGTCTGCAATAGGCCGGTTGGCCTGTGCATGACAGCTCCTGTCGAGAGTTACTACCACTCTCTATCATCCATGAATCTATCTAGCCTCCTTTTGAAACTTTCCAGAGTTCCCGCACTTACTACAAAGTTGCTAAGCTTGTTCCACTCGTCCACCACCCTATTTGTGAACCAGTTTCTTCCTATCTCCCTCCTAAACCTAAACTTATCCAACTTGAATCCGTTGCTCCGAGTCCTATCCTGCTCGGATATTATAAGAACTTTATCTATATCCCCTTTATTGATTCCTTTCACCCACTTAAATACTTCTATCATATCTCCCCGCACTCTTCGTCTTTCTAGGGAATGCAAGTTAAGTTTCTGTAACCTATCCTGATATGGAAGGTTTCTAAGTCCCGGAATCATTTTTGTCATTCTTCGCTGCACCGACTCTAGTGAATTTATATCCATTCTATAATAGGGGCACCAGAACTGAACCGCATAATCGAGGTGCGGCCTGATTTGTTAAAGGGAAGATCTGGTGGACGGGGATAATTGTCTGGTTGTGATGGACACGGCTCACCTAACCTAACCCAATCTAACCTAACCCAACCCAACCTAACCCAACCTAACCCAACCCAACCTAACCTAACCCCTATATATGTGTGAGATAAGGTTCTGATTCAAGAACAAGATGCACAAGTTCGAATCCAAATTGAGCTGTAGGGTTTGTTGACTAATTCGGGGCTTCACATTCATAAAACTCTCAAATGGGATACGACTAAACCCGAAGCCCCATCTTCCGTCGGTCGGTCGTTGGTGTCAGGTCAAAGTTCAGTTTGTAGTTCACCTCCTGTGATATGTGTCATTTATCGAAACGAAACATGAGGTTAACGTGAAAACAAAACCTCGAAGCAACACGTATAAACAGGGTCGAGTTTTCATCGGATTTTACGTCATGAAATTTTCCATCTTGAGAGAGAGAGAGAGAGAGAGAGAGATTGATTGATTGATTCCGATGCTGAAATTAACACTAAAATTTTATACTGTAATTGAGATAAATGCAGGTAAGGTTGGCGTATGGAATTATTGAAGGACGATCACCGAAATGTTTTACCTGTTTCCTGTGATGTAAGTCCAAAATGGTGTTAATTGTCATGGGTTTATACGTCCAAAATGTTCTTCATATCGTAGGGTTTTACATCCAAATATGCCATCCAAGTCCATATGTCCATTCATCCAGTTAGCTGTTTATCCATCCACCGATTCACCCACCTACCCATCTCTCATCCCATTCAGTCACCCATCTACCCATCTATCCTCCCATTCAGTCTCCCATCCATCCATCCATCCATCCATCCATCCATCCTTCCATCCATCACACGAGGAATAGAATGACCCACTTATAATTTTTCTCTTTCCTGCTGCACTAAGGATCAACCACCCAGAGTGGTATGGCTACCCTGAGTAAGTACACTCTGTATTCCTCCTTTACTCTATTGTGGGTGTAGGTGGTGGGTAGTGTGTGTTTGTGGGTGTAGAACGTGGATAGTAGGTTTGTTTGTGGGTGTAGGGCGTGGATAGTAGGTTTGTTTGTGGGTGTAGGGAGTGGATAGTAGGTTTGTTTGTGGGTGTGGGGCGTGGATAGTAGGTTTGTTTGTGGGTGTAGGGCGTGGATAGTAGGTTTGTTTGTGGGTGTAGGGCGTGAATGTGGAGTTTGTTTGTGGGTGTGGGGCGTGGATAGTAGAGGTTTTGTTTGTGGGTGTGGGGAGTGGATAGTAGGTTTGTTTATTGGGTGTGGGAGTGGATAGTAGGTTTGTTTGTGGGTGTGGGGCGTGGATAGTAGGTTTGTTGTGGGTGTGGGGCGTGTGGATAGTAGGTTTGTTTGTGGGTGTAGGGCGTGGATAGTAGGTTTGTTTATGGGTGTAGGGCGTGGATAGTAGGTTTGTTTGTGGGTGTAGAGCGTGGATAGTAGGTTTGTTTGTGGGTGTAGGGAGTGGATAAATGGGGTTTGTTTTGTGGGTATATGGAGGGCGTGGATAGTAGGTTTTGTTTGTTAGATTGGTAGGGCGTGGATAGTAGGTTTGTTTATGGGTTTGGGGCGTGGATAGTAGGTTTGTTTGTGGGTGTTGGGCGTGGATAGTAGGTTTGTTTGTGAGGGTAGGGCGTGGATAGTAGATTTGTTTGTGGATGTAGAGCGTGGATAGTAGGTTTGTTTGTGGGTGTAGAGCGTGGATAGTAGGTTTGTTTGTGGGTGTAGGGCGTGGATAGTAGGTTTGTTTGTGGGTGTAGGGCGTGGATAGTAGGTTTGTTTGTGGGTGTAGGGCGTGGATAGTAGGTTTCTTTGTGGGTGTAGGGCGTGGATAGTAGGTTTGTTTATGGGTGTGGGGCGTGGATAGTAGGTTTGTTTGTGGGTGTTGGGCGTGGATAGTAGGTTTGTTTGTGAGGGTAGGGCGTGGATAGTAGGTTTGTTTGTGGGTGTAGGGCGTGGATAGTAGGTTTGTTTGTGGGTGTAGGGCAGGGATAGTAGGTTTGTTTGTGGGTGTGGGGCGTGGATAGTAGGGTTGTTTGTGGGTGGGGCGTTTGTTTGTGGGTGTAGGGCGTGGATAGTAGGTTTGTTTGTGGGTGTAGGGCGTGGATAGTAGGTTTGTTTGTTGGTGTAGGGAGTGGATAGTTGGTTTGTTTGTGGGTGTAGGGCGTGGATAGAAGGTTTGTTTGTGGGTGTGGGGCGTGTATAGTAGGTTTGTTTGTGGGTGTGAGGCATGGATGGTAGGTTTGTTTGTGGGTGTAGGGAGTGGATAGTAGGTTTGTTTGTTGGTGTAGGGAGTGGATAGTTGGTTTGTTTGTGGGTGTAGGGCGTGGATAGTAGGTTTGTTTGTGGGTGTGGGGCGTGGATAGTAGGTTTGTTTGTGGGTGTGGGGCATGGATGGTAGGTTTGTTTGTGGGTGTAAGGAGTGGATAGTAGGTTTCTTTGTGGGTGTAGGGCGTGGATAGTAGGTTTGTTTATGGGTGTGGGGCGTGGATAGTAGGTTTGTTTGTGGGTGTAGGGCGTGGATAGTAGGTTTGTTTGTGGGTGTAGGGCGTGGATAGTAGATTTGTTTGTGGGTGTAGAGCGTGGATAGTAGTGTAATGTGACAAAACACAATGAGAGGAAGAATATAAATAAGTAGGAAGTATAGAGAGTAGGAATGTAAAGGAAGGAAACTTGGTAGCGTGGCCTGGATGTTATTTGCACAGCGTCACTACGCTTATCTTATCTCGTATGTCAATACACATATATCACTTCTTAAAGGGACAACTTGTTAAACACCTCTTGATACAACTATTTATTAATTCACTCAATGACATGGACACATTAATATCACTATTATATCGGGGTACTAACACATTATGCTTTACGTTACTTGACACTGACTCTCGGACACACCTGAATGAATACACTTCCCACAGTAGGTAACTCACCCTAGGACGTTCTGACAAGACTCACGTGTACCCTGACGTAGGCCCAGTGAGTGCTGGCTGGGCTGCCTTCATCACAGGGAGAGTCTGCTTAGCTGGCGATGCCGTCTGGTCGGGAGGTCTCCCTCCCGACCTGGGGAGGGGACGTGCGTGACTCTCCTTGGTGAACCGAGTGACGACCCGAACGGGAGAGAGATGACAGCAACCAGAATGAGAATCGTAATGGAATCGAATAGGAATCTCGAATGCCCGTGGACGGGACTGTAGGGCCTTTATATGGGGTCGGCCCAGCCGGCTTCTGACCTCTAACAATTAACACTAAACTGGTTTGATCTGGTGGTGTGTGCAGGTGTGGTCCTGGCCAGGTGTCTTGGCTAGGTGCGGTTGTAGGTCACCGGCTCACGTCATTAGCGGGCGAGGTCAAGTCCCTTGGGTCGACCTGAGGTGTGTCAACCCGGAATGTGGTGGTGCCACGAGGTCTGTGGTGTACTCGCTGTTACATGTGACATAATTCTGGGCTGTAAGCTTTGGTCTGACAATCAATCATTACACCTCCCGCCAAGACCAAAGCTTCATCACAGAGACTGATGTCACATATAGACAGCAACATCACGTGTGGTGTCAAAGATAATCCCTGGGCGATAACATAGTCTCACATTTACAAACAACAATCTCATAGGTGTATGTTTTTCTAATGGCGCTAGTTTGATCTGACAAAGCTCACTATACCTCCCGCCAAGATCAAAGCTTCTATGCCAGGAGAAAAAGGAAACAGCAAGTGAACATAGAATGAAAAAATCCTTCATATGTAGCATAGTGTCCGAGGCAACTTGCAAATCACATTCTACAAACAATAACAGGTGTTACATTTCCATGTCAAAATAATAATTCATCTCAGTCAGTAATATAGCTACAACATCGTGTTTCATAGTCCAAGACATTGATCAAATGAACTCATAGAAAAAAGTGAGACTAAAAAAAGACATTCTTTGTAGTAAACATCAACAAAATCAGAGAAAATACTTCAAAATACACAAAAAATGTTCCTACTTCACATATTAGGGTATTGATATCTTTTTATTATACATCAACAACATCAGTACATTAGTTGGGTCCGGCATAGCTCACGTCTTCCATCCAGCTGGTATCTGAAAAATAGGGGATGGCGGCAGCTCAGCAGCTGTAGTCGGTTGGTCCTTCATCATCGACTTTCTTGTGATGTCAGGACAGCACATCTTCTGTCTTCTTTCTTCACATAGCACATCTTCTGTCTTCTTTCTTCACATACCGCACCTTGTAGGTCGTTTCTCCACACCTTCTGACTTCTTCTCACTTCCTCCTGGTTTCTATACTATTCCAGACGAGTTTTCTGTCCCATCTGCGTTCTTCCTCTACGTTTAGAGCCTCATTTTCAACGTCTTCTAGATGAATTTTCTGTTCCATCTTCCTTTTTTCTTAGTACATCATCATTTTCATATTCCAGACGAATTTTTCTGCTCATCTGAGTTTCTTTATACATCTTCATTTTCATATTCCAGATGAATTTTTCTGCTCCATCTGTATTTCTTCTCTGCAACATCATCATTTTCAACATATTCCAGACGATTTTCTGTTCATCTGCCGTCGGCCCTCTCCGGCCGGGATGAAAGCCGGTCCACTGCTTGGGCTGTCGTCTCCTTAGATAACTCGTAAGGCAGGTTCCGCGGACCAGGCCTCGCCCTCCGTACGTGAGTGTCGGCGAGACCAAAGACCGTCCTGTCTTACACCTTCCACAGTGGTGAATCCCTCCCTGGCTGGGCTCACCAGGGTTCGTTGTGTGGCACTTCATTCCACACTCCTTAACTTCCTAGTAGAAAAATATAAAGTCTTCTTAATCCTAGACCAGGTAGGACTTGAAAGAAGTGGGGTGGTGCGTGGCGGGTGTGGTGCTGCATTTCTCACGCTGCTTCTTCTCTTCTTATATGTGCTGTGGACGGATTCCGGCTAGCCATGGGGCGGTACTGTGTGTGACATTTGACAGAAACAATCCTAAAGGGATGATGGATTAGTTGGAAGTGCATTCGCAAAAAAAAACAAATATTTACTTTATACGTTACGTCAATGTTTGGTAACTATTATTTCCGTCACGACAATTTTCTCATTAGGCTGGGTCGGGGAGTGAAGCTCTGCTCACTACATTGAATATTATTTATCACTACGCGTCAAAGAGTACATTACAAATCATACTAGCATAAAAACACACTGAGTGAAGCTCTGTAATTATCGCAATGTTAAGTAACACTAACCACCAATTTCGAAGCATAACTCACAGGACAAAACATTGGTGGTCACACGGGCGGGCGGGGCGGGAAACATTCGGCCATGATGCGCGCGTGACCTAGGGAAGGCCTGAGGTGTAGAGTGGCGTAACCGGGACGGGGCGCGGGGCGGGGTTGGGTCGGGAGTGAAGCTCTGCTCACTACATTGAATATTATTTATCACTACGCGTCAAAGAGTACATTACAAATCATACTAGCATAAAAACACACTGAGTGAAGCTCTGTAATTATCTCAATGTTAAGTAACACTAACCACCAATTTCGAAGCATAACTCACAGGACAAAACATTGGTGGTCACACGGGCGGGCGGGGCGGGAAACATTCGGCCATGATGCGCGCGTGACCTAGGGAAGGCCTGAGGTGTAGAGTGGCGTAACCGGGACGGGGCGCGGGGCGGGGCGGGGCGGGGCGGAGCGGAGCGGGGTAGGGCAGGGCAGGGCGGAGCGAGGCGGGAACGGATGGGTACGGAGGGTGAGGTGAGGGTTAGGACAGGGAGGAGGATGTAGGTTAAAAGACATGTTAAGTTATAACAGTTAGTACAGACACCGCTTCTATCGCTAAAACACAATGGGTACATTTAACACTGACCGACAATTAAAATGCACTTGGGATACTGAGAACTTCACAGAACGCGGGGAACACCGAGAAATTACGTTAAGCACTGAACATATTTCTAGACAAAAAAAAACTCGCACATACCACGACGAGAGACATTTACTTGAGCTGTAACGGTGACACACTAGGCCACTTTTCACGCTACGGCGCTACGACACAGGAATTACTTATTACACAATTGTAGACAATACTTAGACTGAAACAAATGAAGGATGAAATGAGCCAGGTGTTATGGCTAACCGAGGGAAGGCGTGAGTTTACGTTAAGTTCGCTGCTACCATTATAATAACTAAGCGAGGGAGGCGTGAATTACATATATAGTTCGCTGTCACCTATAACAAGGGACAAGGAAGGCGTGAGTTACATATAGTACGCTGCCGCCAATATAATGAAACTATATCTTGCATGAACTCCTTATCACTCACTTTCGAACAATACTCAAACAACGAGTCAGGTGTTATGGCTAAAATGAGGGGGGGGCATGGGTTTACGTTAAGTACACTGTTACCAATAACAAGGGACGAGGGAAGCGTGAATGCCACCAATATAATGTTACGAATGCAACCACCCTTGTACTGCCTGCTTCGTCAAGATAGTTACGAGATTACTTCAAAAGATTCTAACTATCACTGTACTGAACACTAAAGTTAAGAGGCGTGAGTTCTTACTTTAAGTGTGCTGCCGCCAATATAATGATTACATATATATATAAGTATAAAGAGAGGAAGATTTTGGTAGCGTGGCCGTGATAGTTATTTACACTTATCGTACACTATTACGTCAATACACATCTATTACGTTCTTAAAGGCGACTTGTCAAACACTGCTTCGTTACAACTCTTTATTAATTACGAACATGACATGGACACATTAATAACACCTTCTATTGAAAGTTACTAGGACATTATTACGTTACTAGACACTGATTCTCGGACACGAACATGAAATGAATACACTTCCCACATAAGTAACTCATCCCGTGGAAAGCTCTGACAAACACTCACGTGACCTAGGGGAGGCCTAGCAGGGAGACTGCTTAGCTGGAACACTGGTGTCGGGAGGGCGACTGCTTAGCTGGGACCCTGGTGTCGGGAGGGCGACTGCTTAGCTGGGACACTGGTGTCGGGAGGGCGACTGCTTAGCTGGGACACCGGAGGGAAGTCGGGGAGGGAAGTCCTGCAAGACTCTCCTCCCGTGAGCGGGACTCGGCTGTGGTGGACCTCCTCCTCCGATCCCTGTGTGTCTCTCTCTCTGACTCTGCCAAATTCCCTGAGGGAGGACTAGGACGTCCTATATATTGGGATGCGAGCCGTCAGGTTCAGCTGGTCGGGGTGGGGGGGGGGCGGCGAAGGGTCTCCTTACATTTGACCTGGCCAATGTGAGGTCAGGTCTGGACTTTTCAGAAACTATCTGGGAAAGTCATCAGGTGGGGCCGTGTATATTGGGAGAGCAACCGTGAGAGTTCCCCTACACTTGACCTCCCTAATGTCGGGTCAGACTGGAGTTTCTGAGATGTAAGACGTACTTTCTGGAGAAGTCATCAGGTGGGGCCGTGTGACATGAGAGGCCCTGGTTGATTTGTGGCCCCTTGAGTTGGGCTCCGAGGGTTACATTTGACCTGGCTAATGTGAGGTCAGGTCCGGCCTTTGTTCAGAGAGTAGGTTATTGTATATTGGAAGAGAGTCGGCTGGTGCCTTCTTACATGTCTGTTGTGGTGACATGTCACATGGGAGGGGAGCTAGTTGATTTGTAACCCTGGTCAGCTGCAAGAGATACCGTATACTTTTGACCTCCCTAATGTCGGGTCAAGTCTGGCTTTCCTCGCTATGTAAGCTGTGGTCTGACAACCCCTCACTACACTGGGAGTGTCGGAGGTGTACCTGGGAGTGTCAGAGGTGTACCTGGCAGTGTCAGCGGTGTACCTGGGAGTGTCAGAGGTGTACCAGGGAATGTCAGTGGAGTACCTGGGAGTGTCAGAGATGTACCTGGGAGTGTCGGAGGTGTACCTGGGAGTGTCGGAGGTGTACCTGGGAGTGTGAAAAGTGTATCTGGGAGTGTCGGAGGTGTACCTGGAAGTGTCGGAGGTGTACCTGGCAGTGTCAGCGGTGTACATTGGAGTTTCAGAGGTGTACCAGGGAATGTCAGTGGAGTACCTGGGAGTCTCAAAGGTGTACCTGGGAGTGTCAGAGGTGTACCTGGGAGTGTCAGAGGTTAACATGGGAGTGTCAAAGGTGTACCTGGGAGTGTCAGAGGCGTACCTGGGAGTGTCAGAGGTGTACCTCGGAGTGTCAGAGGTGTACCTGGCAGTGTCTGAGGTGTACCTGGCAGTGTCTGAGGTGTAACTGGCAGTGTCAGCGGTGTACCTGGGAGTGTCAGCGGTGCACCTGGAAGTGTTAGAGGTGTATCAGGGAGTGACAAAGGAGTACCTAGGTGTGTCAGAGGTGTGCCTGGGAGTGTCAGAGGTGTACCTGGGAGTGTGAGAGGTGTACATGGGAGTGTCAGAGAGGTACCTGGGAGTGTCAGAGGTGTATCTGGGAGTGTCGGACGTGTACCTAGGAGTGTGAGAGGTGTACCAGAGAATGTCAGTGGAGTACCTGGGAGTGTCAGAGGTTTACCTGGAAGTGTCAGAGGTGTACCTGGGCGAGTCAGAGGTGTACCTGGGAGTGTCAGAGGTGTACATGGGAGTGTTAGAGGTGTACCTGGCAGTGTCAGCGGTGTATATGGGAGTGTCAGAAGTGTGCCTGGGAGTGTCTGAGGTGTACCTGGGAGTGTCGCAGGTGTACCTGGGAGTGTCTGGGGTGTACCTGGGAGTATCTGGGGTGTACCTGGGAGTGTCTGAGGTGTACCTGGGAGTGTCAGAGGTGTACCTGTGAGTGTCGGAGGTGTACATGGAGTGTCAGAGGTGTACCTGGCAGTGTCAGCGTTGTATCTGGGAGTGTCAGAAGTGTGCCTGGGAGTGTCTGAGGTGTACCTGGGAGTGTCTGAGGTGTGCCTGGGGAGTGTCTGAGGTGGACTTGGGGTATCAGAGGTACCAGGAGTGTCACAGGAGTGCCTGGGGTGTGAGAGAGGTGTACCTGCGAGTGTGAGAGGTGAACCTGGAGTGTCTGAGATGTGCTTGGGGTGTCAGAGGGTGTACCTAGAATTAATGCAGGGTGTACCTGGGGTGTCTGAGGTGTAGCTGGGGAGTGTCAGGGGGCCAGGGAGTGAAAGGTGTACCTAGGAGTGTCAGAAGTGTACCTGGGAGTGTCGGAGGTGTGCCTGGGGAGTGTGAAGTGTACCTGGGAGTGTCGGAGGTGTACCTGGAGTGTCGGAGGTGTACCTGGCAGTGTCAGCGGTGTACCTGGGAGTGTCAGCGGTGTACCATGGAATATCAGTGGAGTACCTGGGAGTGTCAAAGGTGTACTTGGGAGTGTCAGAGGTGTACCTGGGAGTGTCAGAGGTGTACCTGTGAGTGTCAAAGGTGTACCTGAGAGTGTCATAGGTGTACCTGGGAGTGTCAGAGGTGTACCTGGGAGTGTCAGAGGTGTATCTGGGAGTGTCAGCGGTGTATCTGGGAGTGTCGGAGGTGTACCTGGGAGTGTGAGAAGTGTACCTAGGAGTGTCGGAGGTGTACCTGGGAGTGTCGGAGGTGTTCCTGGGAGTGTCAAAGGTGTACTTGGAAGTGTCAGAGGTGTACCTGGGATTGTCAGCGGTGTATCTGATGGTGTCTTAGGTGTACCTGGGAGTGTCAGATGTGTGCCCATGAGTGTCAGAGGTGCACTTGGGAGTGTCAGAGATGCACCTGGGAGGCCAGAGATGTACCCTGGGAGTGTCAGAGGTGTACAAAGGTGTACCTGGGAGGTCAAGAGATGTACCTGGGAGTGTCAGAGGTGTATCTGGAGAGTGTCGGACGGCACCTGGGAGTGTCAAAGGTGCACCAGGAATGTCAGGTGGAGCACTTGGGAGTGTCAGAGGGTGTACCTGGGAGTGTCAGAGGTGTACCTGGGAGTGCATGGAGGTGTACCTGGGATTGTCAGCGGTGTACCTGATTGTGTCTGAGGTGTACCTGGGAGTGTCAGAGGTGTGCCTAGGAGTGTCAGAGGTGCACTTGGGAGTGTCAGAGGTGCACCTTGGGGTGTCAGAGGTGTACCCGGGAATGTCAGGGAGCAACTGGGAGTGTCAGAGGTGTGTACCTGGAGTGTCGGAGGTACCTGGGAGTGTGAAGGTGTGGTAGAGGTGTACCTGGGAGTGGTGTACCTGGGAGTGTCGGAGGTGTACCTGGGAGTGTCGGAGGTGTTCCTTGGAGTGTCAAAGGTGTACTTGGAAGTGTCAGAGATGTACCTGGGATTGTCAGCGGTGTACCTGATTGTGTCTGAGGTGTACCTGGGTGTGTCAGAGGTGTTCCTAGGAGTGTCAGAGGTGCACTTGGGAGTGTCAGAGGTGCACCTTGGAGTGTCAGAGGTGTACCAGGGAATGTCAGTGGAGTACCTGGGAGTGTCAGAGGTGGACCTGGGAGTGTCAGAGGTGTACCTGGGAGTGTCAGAGGTGTACCTGGGAGTGTCGGAAGTGTACCTGGGAGTGTGAGAAGTGTACCTGGGAGTGTCGGAGGTGTACCTGGGAGTGTCGGAGGCGTACCTGGCAGTGTCAGTGGTGTACCTGGGATTGTCAGAGGTGTACCATGGAATGTCAGTGGAGTACCTGGGAGTGTCAATGGTGTACCTAGGAGTGTCAGAGGTGTACCTGGTAGTGTCAGAGGTGTACCTGGGAATGTCAAAGTGTACCTGGGAGTGTCAGAGGTGTACCTGGGAGTGTCAGAGGTGTACCTGGGAGTGTCAGAGGTGTATCTGGGAGTGTCAGCGGTGTATCTGGGAGTGTCGGAGGTGTACCTGGGACTGGAAGAAGTGTACTTGGGAGTGTCGGAGGTGTACCTGGGAGTGTCGGAGGTGTACCTGGGAGTGTCAGAGGTGTACTTGGAAGTGTCAGAGGTGTACCTGGGAGTGTCAGCGGTGTACCTTATTGTGTCTGAAGTGTACCTGGGAGTGTCAGAGGTGTGCCTAGGAGTGTCAGAGGTGCACCTCGGAGTGTCAGAGGTGTACCTGGGAGTGTCAGAGGTGTATCTGGGAGTGTCAGCGGTGTATCTGGGAGTGTCGGAGGTGTACCTGGGAGTGTGAGAAGTGTACTGATTTGTGTCTGGGGTGTGCCTGGGTGTCAGAGGTGTGCCTGGGAGTGTCAGAGGTGCACCTCGGAGTGTTAAAGGTGTGCCTGGGGAGTGTCAGAGGTGTGCCTGGCAGTGTCAGAGGTGTTCTGGGGAGTGTCAGAGGTGTACCTGTGAATGTCTGAGGTGTACCTGGGAGTGTAAGAAGTGTACCTGGGAGTGTCGGAGGTGTACCTGGGAGTGTCGGAGGTGTACCTGGGAGTGTCAGAGGAGTACCTGGGATTGTCAGAGGTGTACCTGGCAGTGTCAGAGGGGTACCTGGGAGTGTCAGAGGTGTACCTGGGAGTGTCAGAGATGTACCTGGGAATGTCAGAGTTGTATCTGGGAGTGTCGGACGTGTACCTGGGAGTGTCAGAGGTGTACCAGGGAATGTCAGTGGAGTACTTGGGAGTGTCAGAGGTGTTCCTGGGAGTGTCAGAGGTTTACCTGGGAGTGTCGGAGGTGTACCTGGTATTGTCAGCGGTGTACCTGATTGTGTCTGAGGTGTACCTGGGAGTGTCAGAGGTGTGCCTAGGAGTGTCAGAGGTGCACTTGGGAGTGTCAGAGGTGCACCTTGGGGTGTCAGAGGTGTACCAGTGAATGTCAGTGGAGTAACTGGGAGTGTCAGAGGTGTACCTGGGAGTGTCAGAGGTGTACCTGGGAGTGTGAGAAGTGTACCTGGGAGTGTGAAGTGTGCCTGGGGGAGTGTCAGGTGTACCTGGGGTGTCGGAGGGTGTGCCTGGGGTGTCAGAGTGTGCTTGGAAGTGTTAGAGTGTGCCTGGGGTGTCTGTGGTGTGCATGATTGTGTCTGAAGTGTACCTGGGGTATCAGAGGTGTGACTAGTAGTGTCAGAGGTGCTTAGGTGTCATTTTGATTTGAGTTGATTTTTGCCGCTTCTTTATTAATACTTGCTCATCCTGTGAGCGGTAGCGCAAAGGATTACAGAGTAGGGTTTACAAAGGGTCATAATAATTAACCCTGGTTGTCAGGATATTATGGCACCGAAAGTTACACAGTATTTCATTTACATTATTTGTTTAGTTCTATACATAAAGGGTAACTTATTCACAAATGCGTGAGAACAGGCGTGTGAGGCAGTATGTCTGGCCTCACACTTTGTTATTCACATTTACGTGGGAGGTATTCAAGCACATTGCGTATTTGGTTCTGTACATGAGAATTGAGATAGTTACTAAGTGCAAAAAAGTAGATACAATCTTAATATGTCAGCTATCTTGCCATTAGAGATGAAGTGTTGTGCCATTTCACACACAGTGTGCTTGGACCTGTCCCTAAAAGGTTCTATCTTCACACAGTCGAGGACGTAGTGTTCAAGTGTGTGGCCATATGTATGGCCACACGCTTTCACGACTAGTTTTATTTACATCTGCTTGGGAACATACTTACTTGGAAATTGCCCATATCCTAACAGCCAATCTAGCCAGTTTTTTAACCTCTTAATCTAGTGATCTTATTACTTGCTCCATATACATGTTTCACTTGATACATCTCATCATGGTAAACTATGGATCGACTAGTGCCTGTTTGCACTTGTCTACTTGCGTCAAACTCATCAATAAGTTCTTTCCTAATTACAGTTTTAAGGGTTCTTTTGACAGACCCAAATTGTATTCAACGGTGTCTTTGTTAGACGCGAGTTTGGCGAGGGCATCAACTCTGTCATGTTTTATGAGGCCTATGTGAGAGGGGATCCACAACAGTTTGACCCTGACACCCCGGTCAACAAGGCACGCATATTTGTGTCTGGCTTCAGAGACAAGATCGTGACAACCTGAGTCGAGGGTACCAAGGGCAAGTAGTGAGGATAGAGAGTCAGTGATGATGAGACTGTCAGTAACAGTGGTTTCAATGAATTTAATAGCTGTGATTATGGCAACTAATTCAGTTTGTAGAGTGGATGCCCAGTTGTTAATTCTAACTCCTTTCTCAGTTATATTACCGTCAGGTTGAGTCACAACAACAGCACTTCCAGCCCTCCCACAGGCGGTGTTTAGAGATCCATCAGTGTAGATGGTCTGTGTGATATTATCATCAGTCTGTAGAGTGTGTATGTGTTCAAGGGCTCTCAATTTGGCAGTGTGTTGGAGATAAATGCTTTGTATAATTAATTTTTTAGGCGGATACGTCGGTATTGTGATATCGAAGGGAACTGTCCGCCAGGGTGGCAGGAAGCGCTGTTGTGTCTCAACTTTGTACAGGTGGTCTAGTCCAAATATCTTCATATGTGTAGCTGTAGTTTGGATCCATTTAGACTCAGTAGTCCCATGGTTCATACATTCTAGAAATTTTAAGGAAACAATGTTATCAGGATCACCACGCAGAAGCCTCAGGGCTATCATGAGGTTGACTTCAATTATTCTATCTTTAACACTGGGTATACCTAGTTCTTTCCTCATATTAAGTACTTTAGTGCTCATGGGACATCCTAGGATAATTCTGAGGGCTTTATTTTGCATTTTCTCAAGCTTGTCAACGCCTTTCCTGTCACGAATGACCAGGGCTGGTGCGTGGTAATCTATCAAAGATCTTATATAGCCTAGGTACATTGTTTTAACAATTCTAATATTAGCACCAGAGTGCGGGCTGTACCCCGCTACACTTCTAAGAGGTCTCAGTCTGTCAGTACATTGGCAGGTTAGCTGTTGTATGGCAGGTAGGGTACAAGGGACGGAAACACCAAGATATTTAAAAGAAGAACCATAGTCAATAGTGTTGTTACCTATCTTGAACTTGGCGGGGCCACGTTTGCCGTTACCAGCTTGTTTGTTGAACACCTTAGTTTTCTCAGTGGAGATAATAAGACCGAGGTTCTCACAGGCTGCATATACATGGTTCAGGGTGGTTTGCATTTCACGATGAGTTTTAGTATGTATAAGAATATCATCAGCATAGCTGATTCAGATATTGTTGGGGTTGTCTGGTATTAAATTTAATAATGCATTCATAAGAACATTGAACAAAGTGGGGCTAAGTACTCCACCTTGAGGGGTACCAAGTTGCATATCTTTAACTTCACTTTTGTAACCCTGAAACAGTGCAGCAGCCCTTCTGTTGGTTAGGTAACCACTTATTCAGTGTAACAGCCTACCTCCTATATCCATTTTGGCTAGTTCGTACAATATCAGTTGCCTATTGGCAATATCAAATGCAGCTTTTAGGTCAAGAAATGTGGTGTATCTGTGCTTTTCATCACCATGCACAGTTAGGAATGTGGTGATGCAATTATGTACACCTTTACCATGGGTGAAGCCATTTATGTTAGGAGACATGTGTTTTCTGATTCTATATAAGAGTCTGCCAAGAACCATCCTCTCAAAGGGTTTACACAGGCAGCTGGTTAGTGATATGGGACGAAAGGCATCAGGCTGTCCTGGTTTCGGTATTGGTACAACAATACTGCTGGTCCATGATGTGGGTAGTTGGCCCTCGGCATGACTCATATTGTACAATACCAACAATGGATTGCCTGGCACGCGCCTTAGTAGTCTAATGATGATGTAGGTGACTCCGTCCTCTCCAGGGGAAGTAGACCTACCCCTGGCGAGGGCGGCGTCAAGCTCCCACTCAGTATATGGAACATCACACTCATCGTGCTGTTTGCCCAGCATAAAGCTAATAAGATTACTTCTCTCTACAGACTTCGCATCAAGGAGTCCCCGAGTCCTAGCTGGTAACATGTCATAGCTCGACACATGAGCCCACTTTGTTATTAGCTCATTCGACTTTTGCAGAGGGTTTGGATGGGAGACGTGTCTTCTGTTTTTACCTCTGATTATATTTATGTCTTTCCAGGCTTTGCTGAGGGATGTGTGTTGGTTCAGGCTGTTGACATATGTCTCCCATGCATTTTGTCTGAGTTCGTTTACACGTTCCCTGACAGCAGCAAGGGAAGCTTGATACAATTGTAACATTTGAGGTGTTCTACATTGTCTGTAACCCTTACCCACCCTCCTGACCCTAGCCCTGAGTTTTTTCAGCTCAGGGTCATTATAGCACTGCTGTTGCCTGTTCCCATTATGCTGACCACGTTTTCTCCTTTTTTTTGGTGGAGGCATTGTTGGTGAAGTATACATAAGTCCTATCTATCAGATCGTCATGGAAACTTTGGTAATTGTCAGGCTTGTAGTCCTTGTACCAGTCATGGATGAAGTCTATGAACTGGCTTTCATGTTCTTGCTTGACTGTGATTCTACGTCTGTTGAGTTTACCACCAGTGGGGGTGTCATTGGCTACATGTATACTAGCTTGGATTGGGCTGTGGTCAGACATAAGATCAGTGACAACATCAGAGCTATGAGTTGTGTATGATAGATTAAAACCAATACACTTGTCTAGACCCCCGCCATAGATGTGTGTTGGTTCATTATTACCTATAATTTGAACATCTTCATATGCGCTGAGAAGTGAGATAAGTCTCCTACCATTGGTGTTAGTGGTGGAGTCACCTAATTTCTTGTGTCTAGTATTCAGGTCACCCATCAGGACAGTGGGCTCAGTGTGTAAAAAGTCTGGGAGATCTGTGTACTGAAGCTGATGTGAGGGAGCATAGGCGTTTAGCACGTTGAGTGTGGAGTTGCCCAGGTGGATAGTGATCCCATGGTACTGAAGGTTGGTAGTCTTTTGGATACAAGAGGTACATGCGGGAGTGACTTCTTAACATACATCAAACATGTGTGAGTAGAGCTAGGATCATAATACACATAATTGGGCAGACTGGGTGGGGGCTTACCATTAGGTGTGAGACACTCCTGCAGACATACAATATCGATGTCCTCAGTCACAACTTTGTGGTGTAGGTCAGGGTATCGTTTTCTAAGGGATGAGATGTTCCAACTCATCACCTTCACCGCTCTGTATCTTTGCCTGGTATTAACACTGGCCATTATGAAATGTATTTGGAACTTTGTCTGGTATTAACACTGGCCATTATGAAATGTATTTGGAAAGAAGCAAAAGGCACTGTATGATACTGTTCTTTTCTGCGCTGCCTGTCCCTTCGGCAGGCAGTAGGCCAGTTAACCTTTTTGAAACATTTCTGGAGCACGTACGGCTCAACAATTGTTGTATTTCATTGGCAGACAACAACACACTTTGGTTACACTCGACATCACCACCATTTTCTGTTTGTGCTTGTTCATCTTCACTGACCATGTTCACAGAGGCATCAGTAGAACTGTTACCAGTATCACTATTTTCCTCTGCGTGGACACTAGTTCCTGGTGGGTCTTGAGTTTCCACATCTGGTGCTGACATCTGAATGTCTTCAGTTTGACTGTAATTTTTCCGAAGTTGCTGCACTGTGTTGGTGGTGTTTTTTTCCTTTAGTGTATCACAGAGGCTCCCAAACATTTCAGTTAGAGCTGTAAACTGAGCTTTGAGTTCTTTAATTTCATTTTTCAAATCATTGATCTCTTCACTTTGTGCAGGGAGTGTGTTGGCAGCTACCTGTTGTGTCGGTACGTCTGTGTTGCCCCATGCTGATCTTTCGATGACTGCTGGTGATGATTCTGGAGCTTTGGTGGGGAGGGCAGGCCAGGGGTTGGCCGTAGGGAGTACCCTAGCAGCATTAGTGTTTCTTGAGACCTGCCTGGGTGGCGGGTCTGGGCGCTGAAGGGGTGTAGGAGCTCTAGAACAGTTAGGGTGCCATACAGGAACTCCAACTGTTTTGCAGTTAATACACTTCTGTTGGATGACACCCCCTTGAGCAACTGTATCTCTGCAAGCCTGTGTTGCATGTTGCCTTGAGCAGAGACCACACCACGGCTTAGTCGAGGGGCATAACCGGGCCACATGGCCCCAGTGCTGACAGTTGTAACACCTCCGGTTAGGGGGCTGATAGAGTGTTACCTTCAGAGTCCGATAGGCACCACGGACTCGAATGGTCTTGGGTGGGTCTTCCGAGCCAACCCAGTCTGCAATGACTGCATTCTTGCCCCTGAGTCGCTTCGTCCTTCTGATGTAGGGATGGGCTTCTAGTAGTGTAGGGGTCTGGTACTGGTCGAGCCCTATGATTATTATGGTTTTCTTGCTCCATGGTTGGGATGATTGTTCCATGGTTATTCCCCTTATGCTGTTGGTGAGGAGATCCTGTATGACTGCTGGGTCGTTTCTAATCAGAACATGATCTTGTGTACCGACTCTGAACTGAAACTCAGCCTCTGGGTGTTTGTCTTCTGCATCGTTCAGCCAGAGATACTTGTCTTCAGGTGATGTACCTTCAGGGAAGTATAATCTTACTCTCATGGGGGTTTGTGGTTGTAGTTGATTGTCTCTACGTCTTTCTGCCTTTTCGGCCTTCCGCTTGTTCCTGGACTGAACTAGTTGAAAGCCATCTTCTCCGTTGGTGTCAAGGTCAACACCACAGTCGCCTGGCTCACTCAGTGCATCAGGAGAGTTAAAGCGAGCAGCTGGGTCTCCAGTCAACTCAGACATGGTGGAGTTACAGGGCTCGACTTATATGCCTACGTCAGAGGGCCGAGGACTGCTTGGCACTCCTAGGAAGTCAGCGGTGGTTGGGAGGCGTAACCCTCTTAGAGGACAAAGGAGATTGGCATCTACTGTACCGCGTATTAGCGGTGTGAGGGGAGGCCATGAGAGGGCCTCCCGCGGAGGGAGTGTGGTGTCGGGGGGACTAAGGTAACAGGAGTTTTCTCAGTTTATAAACACTTTTATTACACTACACTTGTTCTTAAGACTTTTGATACTGTATCTAACAGAAAAACGGAGCATGCAGGTGTAGCATGACTGGCGGGTCAGTGCAGGTGTAGCCTTGCCCAGGGATCCCAGTTTTGGGTGTAGCCTTGAGGTCAGTGCAGGTGTGTAGCCTTGAGGGGTCAGTGCAGGTGCTTGGCCTTGACAGGTCAGTGCAGGTGTAGCCTTGAGGGATCAGTGCAGGTGTAGCCTTGACGGGTCAGTCCAGGTGTAGCCTTGAGGGGTCAGTGCAGGTGTAGCCTGGCAAGACAGTTTGTCTTTGTGTTTGTTTTTTTTGTATGAGGAAGTGGGTTGTGACATGTGGGAGTGGGTTGTGTCATGGGGGAGTGGGTTGTGACATGGGAGAGTGGGCTGTGACATGGGGGAGTGGGTTGTTACATGGGGGAGTGGGTCGTATCATAGGGAGTGGGTTGTGACATTGGAGAGTAGGTTGTTACATGGGAGAGTGGGTTGTTAGATGGGAGAGTGGGTTGTTTATAAAACCATTAATTAACAACAGGATAAGAAACAAGAAGTGATCACGCAACTTCTGGTCACAGGCTGGCTGGCCGGGTCTTCTGCCCTTCTAATCAAGGTCACCTAGGCCACTTGAGCTGAGGTGTGTGTGTGTTAAATAATTCCTGTATTCTACTGTTTAAGCTTTAACAATAACTTTAAACATAACAACAACAACTTAGATCATATTAACAACTTTGAACATAAACAACAACAACAATTTATACCATAGTAACAACTTTCAACATTCAACATAACAACAACTTGGACCATAATAACAACTTTCATTTTATTGTAATAATAATTAATGCCATTTAATACTAAGGATAACCTACAGTAATTTAATACTTCTGAAAACCTGGTGTACAGTAAGTGATTGTGGTGATTGAGAGAGAGAGAGAGAGAGAGACAAGGGGGGGGGGTAGGGTGGAGCAGGCAGGTACAAAGCCAAACCCGGGTTGAGGTGAGGATTACGGACTTGTTTTGTGGCGCTTTGTACAGGCTGGCTGGTCTGGTTTCCCTGACGAGTTCCTGGAAGCGAGTTGAAAATTTTCCTAGAGTGGCCATTGTGTTCACTCTGGTTCAGCCTGGTTTTTCATCCGCGCGCCCGCGCGTGTGTCTGTAATAATAATAATAATAATAATAATAATAATAATAATAATAATAATTAACGGTTTATTGAAAGAGCATGGCAGCCGGAAGGCTGAAAATATACAGCCGCATATTTGGGGAATGGGTCCCTTGATTTACAAATAATACACAAGTAACATAAGTGATTATATATATATATATATATATATATATATATATATATATATATATATATATATATATATATATATATATATATATATATATATATATATATATATATATATATCTTGATAAAATCACACTAGTCACGTCACCCCCCTTCTCTTAAGCTCCTCTACGTGTGTGTTGGTGTGAGGATTAGTGGGTGACATCATTATGGCCTGACCTCATGTTTTTAAGGTCACCCTGTATATGTAAGCCTCTCTCTGTCCATGTAATCCAGTTGCCTCTGAAGATGTCTTGAATAAAGACGAAAGCTAAGGTGCTCCGTTGTTTCCCTTTTCCCGTGTGATTTTATCAAGATTAATCTTATCCATGTTTTCATTGTGGATCTACATGAAATATATATATATATATATATATATATATATATATATATATATATATATATATATATATATATATATATATATATATATATATATATATGTATATATATATGCTGATAACCACAAGGAAAGAAGAAAACGCGAAGATCCCAAGCGCTTTCGTGTAATTCACATCTTCAGGGGTGAGTACAGACTAGAGAGAGAAATACAAACCAAGGTGTATATATACAGAGGAGGGTGAGACCAGGTCCACAATGGTCAGGTATTAGGTAATGACCCTACTAATCTTTAAATAGCACACAACGGTTGGTGGTCAGGTCAGATGGTCATGTAACCAGGTGAGAAGGGAGTTAGATGAGGGTACACAGTCGGAGGTTTGAAAGGTTATGCAATGGTGTTGCTTGCCCTGGCTTATTTCTGCTTAGGTTCCCTAGTGTTAGTATCTTCAAGCCTGGAATAGATTTACATACTTGTTGCTTCAACTGTTAAACTCTTGCGCAGGGCAGCACATACAACATATATAATAATAAGATACATGGCCGCTTAATAAAAAAAAAGG